>NC_086447.1:66081094-66349094 GCF_028390025.1 Pseudophryne corroboree
ACTTTCCTATCCATTGTGCCAACTGTATTCTTTATTTATCGAACGTCCTAGTGGATACTGGGATGACATTAGTACCATGGGGTATAGATCAGGTCCATTGGAGCCTGACACTTTAAGAAATCAATAGTGTGTGCAGGGTCCTCCCCTCTATGCCCCTCCTGCAGACTCAGTTTAGAAAAATGTGACCAAGGAGCCGGTGCGTTCTGTTGCTCTCCAGAGAGTTTTCCTCAGAATTTGTTAGTTTATTATTTTCAGGCAGCACTGGTTGGCAACTTGGGGAGGGGGGACCGAACCAGCTTCCTATAGAGTTAATGGTTGGTATGCCCAGTGCCCACTGACAGGACACTGAGCTCCTGAGGAACTATTTCTCATGCCTCAGGGTGTGAGCCCACGGCAGCAGCATGCTGCCACCCCTAACAGATACCGAAGTAGACGCGGTGCGGTGAGTACTACACCGGGGTCCCGGTTAGCGGGTCCCCGGTGACAATGACTGCATTAGGGCGCAGCGGTCACTGAGCCTCGAGCTGCGGTGCCCGCTGAAGACCCACACTGGCGCTGAAGTAAAAGGGATTGTGTGCTGGTCCCAATCCTCTCTGTGTCACTCCATTCAGGGCTGTCTGGGGTTATTGTGCTGTTTCACTAATGTGTTGTCACTGCACTGTGTTACTCATTAACTCTGTTTTCTGCTATAAGCATGTCTGGGAAAAAGTCTGTGTGTCCCTCTTGTAACACCAAATTTACATCCTCTTCACAAGGGTATCTCCTGTGTACCCAGTGTTCTCTGCCTTCACAAAGTAGTGGCTTGCAGGAACCTCAGTGGTTAGTATCATTTAAAACAATGATTACTAATATAAATTCAGAGTTAGCTGCTGCAAAGCAAGAAAGGCAGACCCTGAAACAGTCTGTAGATGATTTCTTGGTTAAGACTGCTGACCACAGACAGGCTACTCAGCCCCCTCTGGTGGTCTCTCATAAACGCACACTCCCACAGGTGCTCCAGTCTAACTCTGATACTGAAATACTGGAGCTAGATGAGGGAGAACTGGAGGTGCAAGATGACAATGTTCTGTCTCCGGGCCTTTATTTATTATTTATGCTATTAGAGAAACCCTCAACATACAGGATAAAGAGACAGAACCAGAAGAGGAATTGTTTTTTAATGTGAAGCCAAAATCCTCTGTCACCTTCCCTATCTCAAGGGAATTAAACTCCCTTTCTAAAGAGGCGTGGGTGAATCATGACAAAAATTGTATTACTCCTAAACGGTTATTAAATTCCTTTCCTGCTGAGGATAGGAAAGTTTGGGAAAACCCACCGTCCGTGGATACTTCAGTGTCCAGGCTGTCGCGTAAAATCGTACTGCCTGTACCTGGGGCTATCTCTCTCAAGGACCCAGCTGACCGCAAAATTTAAACTACACTCAAATCAATCTATACTGCAGTGGGCGTAGCCCAATGCCCCACTATTGCTTGTGGCTGGATTTCAAGGGCCATGGTAAAATGGTCTGATAATATAGTAAATGGGTTTGACTCCCTACTTCAGGATGAGATCATTCTACTACTGCAGCATATCCAAAATACTGCAAATTTTACAAGTGAGGCAGTTAAGGAATTATCTCTCATTAATGGTCGTGCCACGGCTATGGCGGTCTCGGCTCGTAGAGCCCTCTAGCTGCGACAATGGTCAGCAGATGCTGATTCCAAAAGAGGTCTTGAGAACCTTTCTTTTACAGGGGATGCCCTGTTTGGAGAAGAACTGAACAAGTGGATATCTCAAGTGACTGCAGGTTAAGTCTACCTACTGTATCTGCCGTCTGCTGCACCTCCTGCTAGACGTCCCTACCCTGGGCCCTCCCTGCAGTCCTTTCGTGTGGCAAAATTCAGAGGCAGAGCCAGAGGTGCGTCCAATGCTGTTAGAGGAACTTGCTGTAAGTCCCATAAACCAGCAGCCGTGGACCAGGCTTTCGGATCCTCATCCACAAAGCCCTGCACGTGACAGTTGGCCCCAGCAGCAAGGTGACTTCCAGGTAGGTGCTCGCCTTCAACACTTTACCCATATATGGGCAAAGTCCTGCCGGGATCCATGGGTGAGGGATCTCATATCCCAAGGATGGTATCTGTTTGGATGGTCACCATGTTATGGTCGACAGTCATTAGGTCGCCCACTATTGGTAGACACGGACAAATGGTCGACACATGAAAATGGTCGACATGGCTTTAAAAAAAAAAAAAAAGATTTTTAACTTTTTCATATTTTACCATCCACATGGACTACGATTGGGAATAGTAACCTGTGCCGAGCGCAGTAGTAGCGAGCGAGGCACCTTGCCTGCAGCATGGTGCGCAAAGTGATTCATGCAAGGGGATGCGGTAAACTAATTGGGATTCCTGGTCATGTTACAGAAAAAATGACACCAAAAACAGGTCAAAAAGCCATGTCGACCTTTTAATGTGCCAACCTGTCATGTGTCGACCATTTGTCAATGTCGATATCGACCAATAGTGGTCGACCTAATGACTGTCGACCTTAACATGGTCGTCCATTCATACCGGAATCCCCAAGGATACCGGCTGGAATTTCAGGAATTACCTCCTCTCAGATACTTCAGGTCGGCCTTACCAGCTTCACCTGTAGCAAGAGTTACCTTGCGAAAAGCCATTCAGAAACTGCTTTCAACAGGAGTTATTGTTCCAGTACCTCCTCTGCTGCACACAAAGGGATTTTACTCAAGTCTCTTTGTGGTTCTGAAGCCGGAAGACTCGGTATGGCCGATCTTGAACCTCAAATCCCTGTTCCTGTATCTTCGTGTATTCAAATTCAAGATGGAATCCATAAGGGCAGTGATCTCCGGTCTGGAGGAGGGGGAGTTCTTGGTATCTCTGGATATCAAGGATGCATACCTTCATATCCCTTTATGGCCCCCTCATCAGGCTTACCTTAGGTTCGCTGTACAGGATCATCACTTCTAGTTTCAGGCCTTAAGCTTTGGTCTCTCCACAGCCCCAAGGGTATTCACAAAAGTCATGGTGGAGATGATGCTGCAATTGCGCAAGATGGGAGTCAACATAGTCCCATACTGAGAAATCTCCTGATAAAGGCAGTGTCCAGGGAACAACTGCTACACAGCATCGAATTGACTACTCGCCTGCTCACGACCATGGATGGATCATAAATTTCCAGACGTCTCACCTGGAACCGTCTCAGTGATTTTAGTTCCTGGGAATGATCCTGGGCATGGTATCTCAGAAGGTATTCCTTCCGATGGTATAACTTTCTCCAAAAGCACGGATCTCCCTGTTATGGTGGCTACAAGTCTCTCACCTTGTAGAGGTCGGACTTTCAGTACCCAGTCACCCTCCTGACAACGGATGCCAGTCTCAGGGGTTGGGGTGCTGTGACCCAGGGGCCCCAGTTCCAGGGCAAGTGGTTGAGTCAGGAATCTGCACTTCCCATAAATGTCCTGGAACTCAGAGCAATTTACAATGCTTTTCTGCAAGCCTCCTATCTCCTTCGGAATCAGGCCATCCAGGGGCAGTCGGGCAACGCCACGGCGGTGGCGTGCATCAAACGACAGGGAGGAACAAGAAGCAGGGCCGCAATGTGAGAGGTGTCAAGGATACTCCTCTTGGCAGAAGCCAACGCAAGCTCCATCTCAGCCATATTCATTCAAGGAGTGGACAACTGGGAAGCGGACTTCCTCAGCAGGCACGACCTCTATCCGGGGGAATGGGGCCTTCACCCTCAGGTGTTTCAACAACTGGTTCACCAGTGGGGCTGTCCGCAGACAGACCTGATGGCTTCTCGTCTCAACAAGAAACTCTGTTGTTACTGTTCCAGAATGAGGGATCCGCAGGCTGCAGCAGTAGACCCTTGACGGCGCCGTGGAACTACCAGTTTGTATACCTGTTTCCTCCAATCCCTCTCATTCCAAGTGTTCTAAAAAGACTCAAAAGAAAGGGATAGCGTTCAGGCAATTCTAATTACCCCGAATTGGCCTTGACTGGCTTGGTACGCGAACCTCCTGACCATGTCTCTGGAGAAACCCTGGCCTCTGCCGCTACTCAAGAACTGTTCGTCTATCCAGACTTATTGCGGCTACGTTTGACGGCTTGGAAGTTGAGAGGGAGATCTTAACTAGAAAAGGTCTCCCATCCAAGGTTATTTCCACTATTATCCAGGCCCGTATGGTGGTCACATCCAAACATTACCACCGTATCTGGAAGAAATAGGTCTCGTGGTGCGAGGGTAGAAAATATTTTACTGCGGAATGTCGACTTGCCCGTTTTCTGCTTTTCCTGCACGCAGGTGTTAATAAGGGCCTACGGTTAGGCTCCATCAAAATTCAGATTTCATCTTGCTCTATCTTCTTCCATAAACAACTAGTGGTACTACCAGAAGTACAGACTTTCCTAAAAAGTGTTCTTCACATTCAGCCACCCTTTGCCCTCCCACGGCTCAGTGGGATCTCAATGTGGTCTTGACCTTTCTCCAGTCGGACTGGTTTGAACCCTTACACAGGGTAGACTTGAAATATCTAACGTGGAAGACAGTCACGTTGCTGGCTTTAGCCCCTGCAAGACGTGTATCAGAATTGGGGGCCTTATCCTGTAAGAGCCCATATTTGATATTTCACGAGGATAGGATGGCGCTTAGGACTCGCCGGCAGTTTTTGCCGAAAGGCGCATCGACTTTTCACATTAATCAATCGATTCCGTTACTGTCGGACACATTGGTTGCTCTAAAGTTCTTAGACGTTATGAGGGCTTTGAGGATTTACGTCAAGAGGATAGCTTGTCACAGGAAGTCTGACTCCCTTTTTGTCCTTTATGACAAAAATTGGTCGTCCTGCCTCTAAGCAGTCCATTGATCGTTGGCTCAGGTTGACCATTCATCAAGCCTATTCTTCGGCAGCATTGCCGTTACTGAATTCTATCCAGGCCCACTCCACAAGGTCGGTGGGTTCTTCCTGGGCAGCTGCCCGGGGGCGTCTCGGCCTTACAGTTGTGCCATGCAGCTACTTGGTCTGGTTCGAAAACATTCGTAAAATTCTACAGGTTCGACACCTTGGCCAGAGATGACCTTCAGTTTGGTCAGGCGGTTTTGCAGGGGTCTCAACACTCTCCCACCCATTCTGAGAGCTTTGGGGCTTCCCCATGGTACTAATGTCACCCCAGCATCCACTAGGACGTTAGAGAAAATAGGAATTTAAAACCTACCGGTTATTCCTTTTCTTGCAGTCCGTAGTGGATACTGGGCGCCCGCCTCATCAGTGCTTCGAGTTCCTGCTTACCTGGTTGTAAGTGTTCTTGGTTGGGTCTGCTGTTGCTGTCCCTGTTTCATGTTTGGTTAGCGTTGCTATCTTTTATTGTAGTTAGCGTTGCCTTCCTCTGTTCTGGTTAGCTCTGCTATCTTTGTTATCGTTCTGTGTTGGTTCGTTACCTTACCGCTTTTTGTGTTTATATCCTTCTCTCAAAGTATGTCCGTCTCCTCGGGCACAGTTTTCCTAGACTGAGTCTGCAGGAGGGGCATAGAGGGGAGGAGCCAGCACACACTATTAATTTCTTAAAGTGCCAGGCTCCAATGGACCCGATCTATACCCATGGTACTAATGTCACCCCAGGATCCACTACGGACTACGAGAAAAGGAATTACTGGTAGGTATTAAATTCCTATTTTCAGTGTTATGCTCAATAAAGACTTGTTTTAAAAACAAACAATGGATATCCTAAAAACCTGGACTGTTAGGGTACCTTGAGGACAGAATTTGGGACCCGCTAATGTTAACTATCCTTTTTAAGTATGAAAATGAATAATTTAAGGAAGTAAATCATTTATTATCCAGTAAAAGAACTGTCCTAACATATTTTCATGTTCTCTATTTTATTTTCTAACACGAGGATTCATGATGGTTTAAGCAGAAGAATTGTATGCAGTGATACATCATTAAGAGGTATGTGGCAACAGAGCCGGATTAACAGTAGGGCACGAGGGGAGGTCACCCAGGGAACCCACCCCCACATAACTACATCCCCATCCTGGGGGCAGTAGCGGATCTTGCCACGGGCAAGCAGGACTTTTGCCTGGGGCGCCGCCTTCCGGAGGGTGCCGGCGCCATCCGGAGGGCGCCACACCATGGCAAGATCCGCTACTGCTGTGCCCGCTGTGTCCCGCTGCCCGCTGTGTCCTTCGTGGAGAGGACCTTTACTGTGCGGTGCGCGATGACTTCATCGCGCACCGCACAGCATTTCAGCGGTGCTACTCTACTGTACAGGAGGCGTAACTGACTAAGCCCCCTGTATGAAGCCACGCCCCTATTTCCCGTCCGGGGCGCAAAAAGGGCTAGAACCGGCCCTGCCTGGGGGCACTAATTTTCAACACATTTGCGTTGCTGGGAGTATACATTTATAATAACAATGGCAGTATATCAATTCAATCATTTTATTGGCAGGTTTTTCCGCAAGTTTGTTGTGACCCCCACTCCCCCCCAACATCGCCACAGACCATAGTTCCATAGTCCAGCACTGTGTGGCAGTAAATTTAAAGTGTGCATTATCATACAGGTTCTCTAGTACAGAAATCAATATTTAAAATGCAGTATTGGGGAAGCATTGCCTTTTCAGATGTGTTACACAAAGTGGCTGACTTGTTTATTTGTACACAAATGAATATGTTTTTAAAGGAAAGCACACGGATTTGCCGGACAAGGCGATGGCATCTGTAGGGGGGCACCATTTAGTATCGCGATCAGAGAATTGGGCTGATTGGGGAGGTTCATTACTGAGTATTTGTCAGAGCATTTATACACCTATATAATGCACTGGGCACTATTCCAAACAGATACAGTATATCTGAAAGCTTGACAGGTTCTTTAAAACAAACACGCAGTGGAATGAGAGGGTTGCACTGAACAGTGTATTTTACCATAATGAGTCACACTACTTTGTATAAATTGGTCAGCTGTCCTGGCATTTTTTTTTATTGATAAATTGACCCTTCCCTCTCAGTCTATTTTTGTTATTGGACCACAATAATAATTGGGCTCATCAAAAAAGGAGTGGTATCCCTAATATATTTATAGTTGTTTTGGATAACACGGGCTCGATATTACCTGGTTGAGGCAGGATACAAGGAATGCGCTTCTTGCTCTTACACCAACCTTCAGCAGCGTGATAGTTTTTTCCTCTCCACACCACAACAGAGAGGCAAAGACTCCCACCCCCAGACACTGTACATGCGCAACCAGTGAAAAGTATAGTGATTTACTCTTGGATTGGGCAAATACAGAAACACTGGTATTATTTCACCCTTTCTGATGTTTGCAGGGGTAGATGCATTGCCAATGTTTGTGCAGTTGGCCATTGGTTTTTGTACTGTGCATGGGTCTGTAACTTTCCACTACACTAACTGAATCAGCTCAGCTTTAATGGGGTCCTCCTTAATACCTCTGTGACTTGCTCTACACTTCCATTCACTTCACCATTGCTTGTGTCAATTCTCCCGACAATGGTCACTCCTATCCTCCCGACAATGGTCACTCCTATCCTCCCGACAATGGTCACTCCTATCCTTCCTCCAGTGGTTACTCCTATCCTCCCTCCAACTGCCACTCCGATCCTCCCAAGAGTGGTCACTCCTAACTTTTGCCTGTTTTATCTTTGAGCTCCTGCAATCCATGCGTTCTGGGGAGTATAGTTTCTGACAGGCGTGGCTCCCTGCAGTCCCAATAGTCATGGCTGAATCGGTTGCTAGTGAAAGTAATACCTGCCAAAATGTTAGGTATCACAAAATCGCAATTTTATTTAACAGTGATCCCAATCAATCAGATCATGCTGTGTGTGTGTAGGGGGAAGGGGGGCTTTAGAGACGAAGGGCCTAATTCAAAGATATATTATACTATACCTAAATTCAATATTTATGCAAATCTGTACATTAGTCACCATGCCCCAAAGCCATAGGGTTTATTGAAATCAAATAGGAGCAGTGACGGCTCCAGAGGTGGGGCTGCAGGTCAGTTCAAAATTCAAATAGTGGAGCCACACCAACTGCCTCCTGTCTGACTGGCAGTTGCTATGGCTCCCCTATTTGAATTTTGAACTGACCTGCAGCCCCACCTCCGGAGCTTTGCAAGGGGTCTCTAAGCCACTAGTAACAACACTGCATAATACTTGTTGACACTGGGGCATGAGTAATGTAGCAATCTGGTAATTACCTTTGTGCCGCTATGTGCTTCTGTTTAGCTCTGTAAATGGCCTCTAACTGGTTTTCTCATTTAGTCTCTTTTCAGGTGTCTTGTTTTCTCATGGCGAAAACTGGAAAGTGATGAGAAGATTTACTATTTCAACACTACGAGATTTTGGGATGGGGAAGAAAATCCTTGAAAATAAGATTATTGAAGAGTCGGACTTTTTAGTACAAAAGTTTCGGTCCTTTGGAGGTTAGTGATTTCTCTGTCCACTCGACAGGGAAGGATTTGACTCTTTGAGCAGTATTCAATTCTTTTCACCCCCTTCCATACCTGTTCTGTTTCTGCTGACGGGTGTGGTATAATCATTTCAGCTCGCTACCCCGTTTGTGTTTTGTCATTTAATAGTTTTCTCATTCTAGGAAAACCATTCGAGAACTCCATGATAGTGAACGCGGCTGTAGCCAATATAATCGTGTCCATAGTAGTCGGCCATCGCTTCAGCTACGAGGATCCAGTATTTCTGAGACTGATGTTTTTGGTAACTGAAAACATACGACTTGCAGGAACTCCTATGGCCATGGTAAGCTCAGTAGGCGTTTAGCTGCCTATTTATCATTATGCAACGATGAAATAGTGACCACTACCACCGATGATACTCAGTGATAGCCAAATTTGATAAATATGAGCATAAAAATCAGCTGGTTTATTTATTGACAGAATTTAGGGTTATCACCCCTTGATAAATAGACACTATATTTTCTATCTCTTGCCTACTGCAATTCCTCTGGACACCATTGTATGCAAGTGGTTCTCAAGAATGGTCCTCATGATCCCAAACTGCTCACGTGTTTCAGGTCACCCAGCAGGAGCACAGGTGTATTCATTACTAACTGACACATTTAAAAAGATCCACAGGTGGAGTTAATTATTTCACTTGTTATTATGTGAGAAGACCTGGAAAACAGCCACTGTTTGGGGTCCTGAAGACCAAGTTTGAGAACCTATGCTCCCAGGTTTTAAGGATATCCATGATTGAGATGGTTAAATTAAATTGACTGAGGTACTAATTAAGTCACCTGTGCTCAAGTATGGCTTACCTTAAAACATGGACTGTAGTGGCGGAGTTTAGGAAACTCTGCTATACACAAATGAGGCCCAGCAGGGCAGGACAAGTCCCTGTGGTAGAGGTTCTCAAACGCGGTCCTCTAGGCACCCCAACGATTCAGATTTTAAGTATATCCATGGCTCAACACAGATGGGTTTTTCAAATTGACTGAGGTGCTAATTATGTCATCTGTGACCAAGCATGGATATATAAACCTGGACCATTGGGGTGCCTTGAGGACTGTGTTTGAGAACCTCTGCCCTATAGGCACTAGGGTTACTTTTTCTGCATTGCCTAGGCCTCTTCCCTGCCCTGATCTCCTATTATCACCTTTTTTTATTCTACATCCAGGGGTGGATTGGGAATTCAAATTGGCCGTGCCAAATACTTTGAAAGATGCCCCATGTGGTAGGTGCAGAATATTTGCAGGTAGGTAGGATCAGATTAACAGGAGGTGGGCCGCCAGTGTGGGTGACGGCATGTAGATGGATGTGGAAGCAAGCCCATGTCAAAGTCAGAAAAATATCTCTATGCACACTACCATATTTGCACCTCATACAGGTCCGTGCTGCGCATGCGTACACTCTCCCGTGCGTGCGCATACTCGCTGTCGCGTGCACCCGCAGGCGCACGATGTGCGCATTTACGGTAGAGTTTATGTGATCGTAGCGTGCGACTCAATCGTTACATATTTTCACTATATAATGTATTTTGTAGATCATGGTCCCTTTGATAGATTCTGAAAGTTTAGTTAATGTAGCATGTTCCTGGACAGAGAGATCCCTCTTTGTATTGTACGAAGGGTCCAACAGGGGTCATACAGTGATGTTTAGTATCCATCGGAAGAGTATTTAATTAGCAATATTCCGGTGTTGGTTTGAAGCGGATTAATCGCTCGTGCGAATAGTTATGGACATAAGAAGTTTATGTCCATTTACTATTATTTGCACTTACTTATCCATGCGGCGGGAAACCTAGTTTCCCACCCACCTGAGCAGTTGGAAATCGTCACAGCCCACCTGTATGAATCAACCTATGACCTTTTGTTATGATGCGAGGAGGAATTCCTGTGTCCAATGAACAATGAGATTGTAGGGACCATTGAATTGTATTGTGTGTGGGGCATAAATAGACAAGCCGATCACATCCAGCTCACTCTTCAACGGTTCTCATTGCTGAAAATCGGGAGCTGGATGTCCAGAGGCGCATGCGATCGTTCCCCTTGTGCGTAAGTTTTCTCCGCAATCATATTGTCTTTCTTGTTATTATGGGCCATATCTCTCTCTCTCTCTCTTCTCCTCTTTCTCTTATTTTCCCTTAAAACGTAATTGTATTGTATTGTATTTCCCGTGTAGTTATCTGGTTAGTTAGTCTATGTTATATTGTAGTGTATGACTTGTATTGTATTAATTCTTTTGCAAGTATAACATTCATAATATATATATAAGGCGTTGGACCCTAAGCACGGTATCTGTGTATTTCTTATAGTGTTAAGTATTCTCAGAGCGTCGGTGACGCTCGAACAGCTTTTAAGTTAATAAGGTTATACTGTGCTGCATTTACACTCTATCACTACACTAAGGTCTTACTGCATAATACACTGTTTATGGTTTAGATATAAAGGTTTAACATTGTGAGCGTCAGCGCCGCTGGTGATCTCCTCGTGGTCCCGAGCGTCCGCTACGCTATAGCGAATCATTACGTTAGTCGGCAGCCAATAGCGTGCCTGCCTGTGATCTCTTGGCCGTGAGCGAACGTGACGCTTAAGCGTCTCGACTACGGCTAAGCGATTGTTACGCAACGTGCGTACCCTTACGGTACTCCATACGTAAATAGCGTACAGTGTTCTTAGACCTCATAAAGGGTATTATATAAGATAAATATTTAGCTTTATCAATTGGCTGCTCGTCCAGTCCTTCACATATCTCTGCTAGGTAATTTCAGCAGACATTATCCATCAGCAAAGGGCGGGAGATCATATTCTTCGCAGTGCTGACGGGATAAGCGTCTGCTTCGCTTAGTAAAGGGTGCTGAAGGAATCCGGGAACCGGAGGTAAGAACAACACACTAGTGTCTTTTAAAACTGTTTATTTCTGTTTTGTATACACGCATATATCTGCATTCCTTTTTCGTGTATATTCATATCACTCTCCTGTTTGCCATTGTATAATTGATAAACGTGCTGAGAAAGATTTGTTGCTATTGGTAGTTAAAGAGTAAAAACGATACATTAAGGGGTAATTTGTAAAACACACGCACAGCTTCGCCTGAGATACAAGGAAAGACCTGTGTGGTGCTTGGTAGATGATTACAGTTAAAGATCATCTACATTGATAAACGTGCTAATTGTATTTTTGTATGGCCAGCGTACACGTGTCTCTAACAAAAGGCTGAGACTCGCGAACGCAACACAAAGGCCGACGCACGCAGCGTATATTACGCAACGGAGCGTCTGGGTACGCCCACCGAAACTCAAATCGCACAATAGCATTGTTTTAGTGGGGGCGGTATAGCATAGCCACGTGATAATAGCACAAATTGATTTCAGTTTTTCCAAAACTTAGTTTAAATACCTTACTTTACTGTAATGCCTCTGGGGACAGCTATCAGACTACGGGAAATTATTTTTCTGATCAGAAAACTATAAGAATGATAGTGGGTTGAAAACGGTATGAGTGTATTGAATCCCGCTTTGTGAACTGAGTGATCTGGGTGATCTTTGGTGGAACGTGATGAGCACGGTCTGAGTGAAAACGTGCAACAGAGTGTGATAAAGTTTTCGTTGTATTACGCTCTGGCTGTTTTGGAGCACAGTAGGGAGACTCCAATGATCCTACCATTTATGGGCAACAAGTGTCTATAAGTGGTACGATTGGACCGCACGGTTGTATGTGTGACCAATAACGCAACGCGATATGAGGTAGTATATCCATGCGTAAATCTTGCCCTCATACGTGTTGTAGGGAGCACATGCAAGCGTGATTTGTGTAAAGAAGGGAATTTTCACTGGTCTCTCAGGAAAATCTCTAGAGATAGGGCCTGTAACGGTTACACGTGTCTGCTAAAAGGGGCGGATTCGTTGTACTCGGAGCAGAAGGAGTTCAGTGGAAGAGCTTTAAGGATTTCCACCGTAGACTTCTGTGTTTGGTGCATTTTAGGAAGTTTTTCTGTGTTAAAAAAGGTCCACAATGGAAGCCAAGTGCACAACACAGGGACGTTCAGCAGTCAGGGTTCAGACTGCAGAGGCTTGCAGACCCCGAGGGTCTGCTCGGTTAGTAATGTGGAGGAGGTATGGTCCCCACACTGAGACCTTTTGTGATGAATGGACACGAATGACTGCGGGGGATAAGGCACCATTTCCCGGGATAGGTAGTTTTGACTTAGAGGTATTGCATAATTTAAGGCGAAGGATCTGTCTCATAAAATCCTGGAAACAACGAGTTAAACATAATGATTGTTTACAGATATGGCTACAGGAAAGTGACATGCAAAGAAATGTAACTTACATACCTAACTTTCATCCTGAGAGGAGAGACATGGCAATGGAGAGGATTATGGTTGCGGAGAAAGGCACAATGGGGTGCGATAAAAGTGCACTTAGTAACTATATTAAGAATGAATGTAACAAACGTAATAAGGTTTATAAAAATGAAAGTGTTAAATGGACAACTATTAACCCATGCAAGTCGCACCCCTTGTTAAACTTTCCTCAGGAACACCAACAAGAAAGTGAGCCCAGCACAATGTCGGAGCCTTTTCCAGCAGCCATCACACAAGACATCCAGGTGGACGCGACCAAATCGGTAAAGACTGTAATCAAACCCCCTAACGGAGGGTCAGGTGAGGTCGTGTCCACAGGTACGTATGGTATTATACATCACACACAAACAAATGTACCTCATATCGTGGAATCAATTCAGAATGACGTTACTGGACTTAATCCTGTCAGGGTAATTGCAGTACCAAATGGGAAAACTGACTCTTCAGGAGTCACTCCTGTCAGGAACATCGCCATGTACTGCCCCTTTTCCCGAACAGAATTAAGAACAATTCTGTCTGAATTTCCTGATCCCAGGAAAGACTTAGTTGCTTGTCAAAAATACATTAGAGTGCTAGGAAACACTGCAGAGCCAAATAACAAAGATTGGAGGACAGTTTTGAGGGCATGTTTACCCCCCGATGTTGATTCATTGAAATTTATCGCTGATTGTAAGCTAGATGAGGAAGTACCACTAACAGACAAGTATAACCAAGATAATGTAAAAAGAATCAATCTACAGTTAGGAGTATATTTTCCTACAGTAGTAAAGTGGAATAAAATCTTTACAATAAAACAAAAAGAAGGTGAATCCGCATCAGAGTATTTTCACCGGGCTCTGCAGGATATGGCTAGGTACACTGGTATAGATGACATTGAAACTAACGTACACCACAGAGAGGTAGCTGTGTCTGTATTAATGGACAGCTTAAAAGACACACTAAAAATTAGGGTACAAACCTCTATACCTCATTGGAGAGGTATCTCGGTGGCTGCATTAAGAGAGTCCGCTATCGAGCATGACCAAAATATCCAAAGAACCAGGGAAGCACAGGGAGAGCGGTTGATGGTACTGAGCATCCAAGCACTAGAGGAGGCATCAAGTCGACCGGAACCCCAGGCCCCTAGCACATGGAGAAAGCCAAGGATTTGTTATCATTGTAGAAGAGAAGGGCATTATGCCAGCAACTGTAATAACCCACATAAAGTCAGACCCCCTAGACCAAGAAATGAGCAAAATTATAACACACACAATTATAATCAGGGATCTTTTAGGAAGAATTTTGGGCCACACCCATGATATGTAGTCAGGAAAGGTGATCATTAGGACTGATGGTAAGCCTGAGGTAACGGTTAATAAATTGGGAGGTCATTCACTGAAGACACAGGAATGACAAGGTGAAACGTTGTAAATGTATTTGTGAAAAAAATTTTTTTTCTCTCTCTCTCCCCATCTCTGACGATTATTGATAGGACTCAAACATTGCATATCTACTTGGTCTTTGCAGAAGTCTACCAAACCCCAGCATGACCTATCCGCATCAATGTATTCTGGCCAGATACAGAGGGTGGAGTATGGAGGTGCTGGTGGGAGGGACTGCGCAAGGAAACCATTGGACATGTAGATATGACAGCCTGATGATCTGACAATGTTTTAAAATGTTTGAAATTTTTTTTTTTTCCCTGTTGTTGTTCTCTGTTGATTTATGTGATATATACATATATGAATTGTTCTCTCTCTCTTTTGTTTTTTTTTTGTTTTCTCTCTTCTTTCTCATGTTTTCATGTTTTAAAGATGGTATGTCACACATCAGTTAGACAAATGGTAATGCAAGATTTTTGCTCCTTACAGAGAGATCGCTGGTTTGGAAGGAATATTGCATCACCGGAATGTTCGGTTGGAAGACTGAGAGACAGCACCTTTGAGATGACGACAGAACAGGAAGAACGACAAAGACTAGAGAACTTAATTATCGTAACAAGTTTCTCTCCCCCTCAAACTGGTTTTCCTGTACCCCCATTACAAATTTCTCCTTTTCTCCTCCTGTAAGATGGACTCGCCTCAAGAGACTGTGATCCGTGTTTTCATGTTGACCCTGATGTTGACCAGAGCAGTCTGTTTCGGTGAGAGTACCAGTGAGGTCGAGAAAGAAGTTTTGACACCAGAAAGGTTCCAATGACTAAGACGGAGGTGTAAATTTCCAATAGCAACACAAGCACCGAACAAAGGCGAGTACCGGAAACAATCTAACAGCCATGTTATTTGTAAACATTTTTTTTTTGGATTGTTAGCTGAAGAAAACTGTATCTGTAGGCTCTGTGATAACGTAGTTGAGGACGGGTGCATTAAGAAATGCCAATCCAGTTTTAATATCCACATGGACCGGCATCCATTGAGTGACTATCACTCCTTAGTGGGTAGTGAGTGTTAAATCAAACAGATTGTTGGGTATGCTCTCAAGTACCTCAAGGTCATAGCAAATCAGGACTAGTACCATTTCCTTTAACGGTAGGGGAGGTACTTGAGCTAAAGGGTGGGAGACCGGTGGACAGGAGGTTTAATATCTCCAGTCCTCCTAGTTTGAAGCTCCACCAATATCATGTGGATAGATCCCTAATATGTTTTAACATTACCAATCCCCGAAAGCCGGGAAGTTGGGAAGTGTCATGGAGCAACCAAACCATGACCTTTTCATATAGAGCAGATAGAATGCCTACAGATACAGAACTTATACGCCACATAGCCAGTAGAGAAAAATCTTTCCGATATAGGTATACCCTAGGAAGTAGGATTACGAGAGTTGGAGAGGTATCACCAGGATACTGCGCACATATCGTACAAACTGATACGTGTACTAAACAAATGGGAGAATTAGGGTTAGGAGATTTCACATGGAAGATGTGTAATATGGTTATGTCCTACTCCGTCCCATATGTTCTCCCCGATGATGCATATTTCATATGCGGGAGGAAGGCGTATAAGTGGCTTGCCCCAAACTCTGAAGGATTGTGTTATATTGGAAAAGTACTGCCTGAAGTAATGACTGTATCACATGCCAAAATGAAAGATATACACCGTGTTGCCCAAGCTCCTTATACTCACACCCATTACGAGCACGTAGTTAAACGGCACCTGATAGAAAGAACAGAGCATCCGGCCTCTGACATGATCCATGAATCCACCGGGATTCAGTTTCTAATCGCATTAGACATCACTCGCACCGCCAGAGGAGTGTTGAATTATAAATACATATCTGCGCTCGCAAATTTGTTAGACAATATCACAGAAATGTATGATGACACGTTTAGGTATACTGGAAGAGAACTTCAAGCTTATAAAACAGAACTGGTTCAGCATAGAATGATTCTCAATTATCTCACGGCAGTGACAGGTGGATATTGTGTCACACTGGCAACGCAGTACGGCGTGAAATGTTGCACATATATTACAAATAGTACCGAGGACCCGGTCGAGGTCATAGACCAAAAGATGGACGATATTCTCCAACTGAAGTGGGAATTTCGCAGGAGACACAATCTCACTCTTGCTGCTGTAGGTAATGAGCTGACTGGTTGGGTGTCATGGTTGAATCCGCGAAATTGGTTCTCTGGTTTAGGAGAATGGGCTCAAGGAGTCATAATGGATGTTGGGAAGTTTCTCCTATGTATCTTAGGTGTTATCATAACGATTGGCTTGATATTTAGATGCGGTCAGGCTTTAACGAAGTGTAAACGAAGTACCAGGGTGATGAGTTTAAGGAGTGAGGAAATTGTAATTCCAATGGATTTGATTTATGACCCAAATGTAGAAACAATGATGTGATGAAAATGCGATTTCTATGGTCCGTTTCTTTCACCTGTTTTTCCGTTTTCTCCAAGGTAAAAAGACCCACTTGGACGAGGAATTTGATGATCCTGTATACAGACAACTGATGGATTAAAGAAGAAGTTTTGACAACCTTATACACAGATATTTGATGAACTTTGCCATAGATCCCCAGTTTCCCTAGAAATTTTAAAATTACGCTAGCCCAACACTTTTGTAAATCTATGGACATTGACAAAGCTTTTTGCCCACACGCCTTTTGGCAAAAGCACAAAGAAGACTGCATTCAACAGACACCGAACAAGACTTCAACCGACAAATGTTCATTTACCTGACATAGAATACCACTGCATTTACCGTAATTATGTCTTTTCTTCATCTCTACAACCTTCAGGTAATTACACACATAGTCGATAGGGAATACAGGCACAGATATCAGCAATCACATATTCCCCCATTCATGTATCATCAACTAAAATGTGCTCCCCATTTGTTACAACCACAGCCGAAAAGAGCTCGGTAAAGTTTGACAGCCCATCCACAGACCCGTACCACGGGATAAGAAGGAATTCAAATGTATACTTCGCAATGCCTCGAAGCTTGATTTAAAACACGTACGGCACGATGATACATGACCCTCAAACACGGATTCATACACACATGCTTCTGCTATCTCACTAGGTCATACCCTTTTCCTACCTTCTCCTCTCCTCCCTTACCCAACCATGGAAATGTATTAACCCCTGACATATATTTTTCTCTTTTTGAAATGTTTTAGAAGGTGGCAGTTATTGTTGACTGCCAAAGGGTGGACTGTCAAAGTCAGAAAAATATCTCTATGCACACTACCATATTTGCACCTCATACAGGTCCGTGCTGCGCATGCGTACACTCTCCCGTGCGTGCGCATACTCGCTGTCGCGTGCACCCGCAGGCGCACGATGTGCGCATTTACGGTAGAGTTTATGTGATCGTAGCGTGCGACTCAATCGTTACATATTTTCACTATATAATGTATTTTGTAGATCATGGTCCCTTTGATAGAGTCTGAAAGTTTAGTTAATGTAGCATGTTCCTGGACAGAGAGATCCCTCTTTGTATTGTACGAAGGGTCCAACAGGGGTCATACAGTGATGTTTAGTATCCATCGGAAGAGTATTTAATTAGCAATATTCCGGTGTTGGTTTGAAGCGGATTAATCGCTCGTGCGAATAGTTATGGACATAAGAAGTTTATGTCCATTTACTATTATTTGCACTTACTTATTCATGCGGCGGGAAACCTAGTTTCCCACCCACCTGAGCAGTTGGAAATCGTCACAGCCCACCTGTATGAATCAACCTATGACCTTTTGTTATGATGCGAGGAGGAATTCCTGTGTCCAATGAACAATGAGATTGTAGGGACCATTGAATTGTATTGTGTGTGGGGCATAAATAGACAAGCCGATCACATCCAGCTCACTCTTCAACGGTTCTCATTGCTGAAAATCGGGAGCTGGATGTCCAGAGGCGCATGCGATCGTTCCCCTTGTGCGTAAGTTTTCTCCGCAATCATATTGTCTTTCTTGTTATTATGGGCCATATCTCTCTCTCTCTCTCTTCTCCTCTTTCTCTTATTTTCCCTTAAAACGTAATTGTATTGTATTGTATTTCCCGTGTAGTTATCTGGTTAGTTAGTCTATGTTATATTGTAGTGTATGACTTGTATTGTATTAATTCTTTTGCAAGTATAACATTCATAATATATATATAAGGCGTTGGACCCTAAGCACGGTATCTGTGTATTTCTTATAGTGTTAAGTATTCTCAGAGCGTCGGTGACGCTCGAACAGCTTTTAAGTTAATAAGGTTATACTGTGCTGCATTTACACTCTATCACTACACTAAGGTCTTACTGCATAATACACTGTTTATGGTTTAGATATAAAGGTTTAACATTGTGAGCGTCAGCGCCGCTGGTGATCTCCTCGTGGTCCCGAGCGTCCGCTACGCTATAGCGAATCATTACGTTACTCGGCAGCCAATAGCGTGCCTGCCTGTGATCTCTTGGCCGTGAGCGAACGTGACGCTTGAGCGTCTTGACTACGGCTAAGCGATTGTTACGCAACGTGCGTACCCTTACGGTACTCCATACGTAAATAGCGTACAGTGTTCTTAGACCTCATAAAGGGTATTATATAAGATAAATATTTAGCTTTATCACCCATCATCCACACTGCTCACATTACTGCAAGGCTTCCCCATACAGTAGGTCAGTGTGTAGAGGAAGATGCCTCCTGACTTTATAGTCTGGATCGCTGAGTTTGTGTGACAGTCCCTTCACAATCAGGATGGTTGTCTGACAGTCTATCTCCTACTTGTTCCTGCTGCTTTTATTACCTGCTAGTGACTTAAACTCAGCTGCTCCTTAGTTGGATTCTGGAGTATTGGGCTCTGTTTGGAAAAGAACTGATAAATTCATCTAAGGAAAAAACAATGTGTTCCCTAATGCACACAGAGTGAAAAATATTACTACATAATAGTCAGATAATACTGAGATCTTAGTTGCGTATATCTGCAGATATAGGGTTAAGCCCCCAGGCCGATCGACAAGGCTTCTCCGTCACTGAGGGTCCCTAATACTAGGTATGGGTTCGGGGTGCAGGACCCCATAACGTCGGCACAGGTCGGCTACCCCAGGTCAGCACACAGGTGAGAGTTAATAAGGGTTAATAAGAACCACAGAAGTGCTATGTAAGTGGTGTGATTAAAATAATACAAAAATATATACGAAGTGATAGGGAAAATCATAAGTGTTAATAAAGTGTTGGGGTGTGCCGACCTGAAGCAGCCCAGCCATACCGACACAGAGGCCACCGCACCCCACACCCACCCCATAAATAATTACAAATATGTCTGGGTTAAATTCCCAGTGTAAGGCCACATGGTAATGGCTCCTACAGCATCTGAGAGCCAGCTTGCCTGGAGATACCCCTAGCTTCTCCTATGGCACTCTGGAGTCAGCAATCCCTCCTAATGCTGACCCATCCATGCCTCAGTCTAAATACAATGCACAAAATGGTAAGCTGCTCAATCAGATAGTGATGTCACTCAGGTGCTAAAAGGGAGGGGTAATTCTGTGTAGGAAAAAACAATGTGTTCCCTAATGCACACCGAGTGAAAAATATTACTACATAATAGTCAGATAATACGGAGATCTTAGTTGCGTATATCTGCAGATATAGGGTTAAGCCCCCAGGCCGATCGACAAGGCTTCTCCGTCACTGGGGGTCCCTAATACTAGGTATGGGTTCGGGGTGCAGGACCCCATAACGTCTGCACAGGTCGGCTACCCCAGGTCAGCGCACAGGTGAGAGTTAATAAGGGTTAATAAAAAGCACAGAAGTGCTATGTAAGTGGTGTGATTAAAATAATACAAAAATATATACAAAGTGATAGGGAAAATCATAAGTGTTAATAAAGTGTTAGGGTGTGCCGACCTGAAGCAGCCCAGCCATACCGACACAGGGGCCACCGCACCCCACACCCACCCCATAAATAATTACAAATATGTCTGGGTTAAATTCCCAGTGTAAGGCCACATGGTAATGGCTCCTACAGCATCTGAGAGCCAGCTTACCTGGAGATACCCCTAGCTTCTCCTATGGCACTCTGGAGTCAGCAATCCCTCCTAATGCTGACCCATCCATGCCTCTCTAAATACAATGCACAAAATGGTAAGCTGCTCAATCAGATAGTGATGTCACTCAGGTGCTAAAAGGAATGGTAATTCTGTGTAGGAAAAAACAATGTGTTCACTAATGCACACCGAATTAAAAATATTACTACATAATAGTCAGATAATACGGAGATCTTAGTTGCGTATATCTGCAGATATAGGGTTAAGCCCCCAGGCCGATCGACAAGGCTTTTCCATCATCTAAGGGAAAGCCCAGCAAGTAACAAACTTTTCGGTCCCCACCTAGCTCCAACATGAAATGAATAGCATTCACAAAAAACAAATAGGCCTTTTTCCCCTAATGTCTCCCAATTTTATATTATGCACCCACATTCCACCACGAACATACTGCAGCCTCATAAAGACTTCTCCACAGTATAGCAACACTTCCCCCTAGGGGTGGACATTGACCATCGATGGTTAGCAACATTTGATTGACTGATGGTGAGTGCATTAACCATCTATGAAATGCCACTGATGGAAAAATGTTTTTGGGCAATCGTATGTGTGAATGTGATCTGTGTATGTGCATAGCCTAACTATCAGGACAGTATAGATGGTGTAATGGTTGGCATTACTGCCTCACAGCACAGTGGTCATAGGTTTGATTCCCACAATGGCCCTAACTGTGTGGAGTTTGTATATTCTCTCTGTACTTGTGTGGGTTTCCTCTGGGTACTCTGGGCTCCTCCCAAAATCCAAAAATATACTGGTAGGTTGTTTGGTTCCTGACAGAAATTAACCCTAGTGTGTAAGTGTGTGCGTGTACTTGTGTGTAGGGCAGACTAGATGGGCCAAGTGGATCTTCTCTGCCATCAACTTCTGTTTCCATCAATGGTCATTTGCTGATGGTGAAAAACTATTGCCCGTCATGGCTCCCTCCATGTTACAGCACTCCCCAGCCCCTCAATATTATAGATCTTAACCACAGCCCCTCCACATTTCAACATTACCCCTCAGCCCCTCCACATTTCAACATTACCCACTAGCCCCTCCATATTTCAGCACTACACCCTATGTCCCTCCACATTTCAGCACTACGTGGTGCCCTGCCATATTTCCCCCAGCTCCCCCACATTTCAGTACTACACCCCCAGCCACTCCTCATTTCAGTGCTACACCCCCAGTCCTTTCATACATCAACACTACACCCCCAGTCACTCCACACTTCTGCACTATACCCCAGCCACACTACATTTTAGTACTATACCCTCAGCCCCTCTACAGTTTAGCACTACACCCTCAGCCCCTCTACAGTTTAGCACTACACCCTCAGCCCCTCCACAGTTTAGCACTACACCCTCAGGCCCTCCACAGTTTAGCACTACACCCTCAGCCCCTCCACAGTTTTTAGCATTACACCCTCAGCCCCTCCACATTTTAACACTTCACCCTCAGCCCCTCCACATTTCAGCACTACACCCTCAGCCCCTCCACATTTTAGCACTAACCCCTGCCCCTGCGAGAAAGACATCACACAGAGGTGGCTTATCCGTGTATAGGGGCTAGTCACCGTGAAGCAAGTGATTATAGTGGCCACCACTACAAGGCCTAGGCTGGCCCATTTACCACAGCGTCCCTTCCTTTTAAAGTTGATGTATTTGCCACAAAGTCAGTAATTGCGCAATGTTTAAAAATGGCGGTAGATTATTGTTTTGGTGTAAACGGTGGCTAGAGTGGTTGAAATGCTATATACTGTACATGAGCTTTTAAGTATTAATGAACCGTTTCTTCCTCCCAGTTGTACAATACCTTCCACTCTGTGATGCGCTGGCTACCGGGTAGTCACAAAACCGTGCGAAAGCACGCTGTAGAGACACAGAAATTTATCAGAGAGACCTTCACAAAGAGCAAGGAGCAGCTGGACGTCAACGATCAGAGAACTCTTATTGACAGTTTTCTCATCAAGCAGCAAGAGGTACTAATGAGTTTTTATTATTATTTGTTCATTTCTTATTTATTTTTGATATGACTATATATGAATAAATAACGGTTATTTATTGCTACTACTGTTATTACTATTACCCTTTATCTATACCCCAACATATAGGGGCGCATCTGCAACCACTCTGCCTCAAGCTGCCTGTATATGCTGTTAATTCGCAAATGGAAGGCCCTGTTTTTATTCTTTGGCGCACGCGCTGTATGCTAATATCGGTGTGGTATGTCCGCTTGTCCAGTTGCGTCTGTCTCGGGTGCTTAGTGCTGTGCTACTGTTATGTATACCGCCCGTTATTTCATAAACTCATGGAGCTGAAGGTACTGTCTGCCCCTTTAGCAGCTCCGCTGTATATGTTCTTGGAACTCAGTCGCCCCCAGGCCTTGTGCAATATTATAGCTTTATAAAGTATTACTAAGCTGCTGCATCCAAATAACATAACGAAGATTAGTATCCGGAAACACAGCGAGAGAATATTGGATGACAAATGGTAAGTGAACATAGATGGCAGGTTAGTCCGTAATCATAGCGGCACATGGCAAACAGGAGGTAGGGTCACATGCTATCGCCAGGGCGGCCGCCAGACAAGGATAAGCAATACTCTGTTATAGATCACACAACAGCACTTGATAAACTCTTAGGGGGTAATTCAGACCTGATCGCTAGGCAGCGATTTTTGCTGCGATCAGATAGTCACCGCGTACAGGGGGAGGGAGAATTAGCTGTGTAAGTGAGCGTTCGGATGTGTAGCAGAGCTGTACAAACTGATTTTGTGCAGTCTCTGCGCAGCCCAGGACTTACTCTGCTGCTGCGATTGTATCCTCCTGATCGGTGGCCGGAGATGACGTCGGACACACTTCCTGAAAACGCCTGATCCCGCCTGCGTTTTTCCGGACACTGTAAAACGGTCAGTTGCCACCCACAGACAGCCTCTTCCTGTCAATCTATCTGATTTTTTGCACCATCCATCGCTGACTGGCGATCCCCCTTGCTGCCGTCTGCCACGCCTGCACATTGTGGCTCAGATGCATGCGCAGTTCAGATCTGATCACACGTTGTGCAAAAACGCACTGCAGCCATCAGGTGTGAATTACCACCCTTAGAACCAGAACCTTTAACTACTGTACATCTACAGCAGTCGTCTTTCCCGTAAAGCTTTATGGGGTTGATGTACTGTATCAAGCAGGGAAAATAGTGCAGAAGTGGGCCAGTGAAGAAGTTGCCCACAGCAACCACATTTTCTACAACGTGATTCATTCCATTAGGTACAAAATGCTCTGTTCCTGAACTTCCTTGCCAGTGGTGGCTCCACAGGTGGGGCTGTAGCATAGTCCAAAATTCAGATGGGGAGACACACCAACTGTCACCCTAAACTGCCAAACATTGCCTGCAGGGACTTATTGGCAGCTGGTGTGGCTCCCCTCAAGCCCGGCGCTACCCGCTCAGCAAAGGGAGGCAGAGCAGGCAGGCGCCAGGCTGGAGAGGCGCTCTCCCTGCTCTGCATCCCCGCTGCTGCACCTGGCCTCCCTACTGCTGCCGGTTGCTGTGCCTGTCACTGTATGACAGGCAGCAGCGCCGGCAGCGTAAAGCCCCCCCCCCCCTCCTGTGACCGTGACTGATCGGACAAAAAGGTGCGGAGCTACACGAGTGGAGGGAGTGGGGCTACATGGGACAAGCAGACTGCAGTGCCACAGAGGAGGACCTGCTGCTCCAGATCCTGCCAGCCAGGAAGAGTAAGTGAGAAAGTCTGTGTGTGTGTGTGTGTGTGTATTTATGTATGTGTGCAGGGGGGCGGAATGTGAATAAACTGCACTTCTGTGGGTGTTACGTGTAAGCGGCGCTACTACTGGGGGCGTTACGTGTAAGCAGTGCTACTACTGGGGGCGTTACGTGTAAGCTGCGCTACTACTGGGGGCGTTACATGTAAGCGGCTCTACTACTGGGGGCATTACGTGTAATTGGCTCTACTACTGGCGGCGTTGTGTAAACTGCGCTACTACTGGGGCCGTTACATGTAAGCGGCGCGACTACTGGGGGCATTATGTGTAAGCGGTGCTACTACTGGGCACGTTATGTGTAAGCGGCGCTACTACTGGGAGCGTTATGTGTAAGCGGCGCTACTACTGGGGGCGTTGTGTGTAAACTGCACTACTACTGAGGTCGTTATGTGTAAGCTGTGCTACTACCGGGGCATTGTGTGTAAGCTGCGATACTACTGGGGCATTATGTGTAAGCTGCACTACTACTGGGGCATTATGTGTAAGCAAAGCTACTACTGTGGCGTTTTAAATGGGGGTACTATTGTGTGGCGACGCCCCTTCCTTGTGAGACCACATCCCTTTTTTGATGCACGCTGTCCCTTTGCAAAGTATGGGAGGGCGCAAATGTATAGTTTGCAGGGGGGCGCCGAACATCCTAGCATCGGTCCTGGCTCCCCTATTTGAATTTCGGACTGTGCTGCAGCCCCACCTCTGCAACTGCCACTGGCAAGGAAATCCAGGAGAAGAGCATTTTGTACCTAATGGAATGGGTCATGTTGGAGGATATGTAACCAATGTATAAACTGCCAGTATGATACAATATGTAAACAATACGGATGGTAGTAATGCGCTAATACACCCAGGAGTGAATGGGTCTCAGTATGGGGTGTGGTATTGAAGGTCGACAGTAAATAGGTCGACAGTGTCTAGGTCGACCACTATTGGTCGACAGTAACTAGGTTGACAGGGTCTCTAGGTCGACAGGCCAAAAGGTCGACATGAGTTTATTTTTTTGGGTGTCGTTTTCTCAATACAGTGAGCGGGAACCCCAATTAGTGGACCGTGTCCCCTCGCATGGCTCGCGGGCTTCGGGCAAGGTTACTATTCCCAATCATGGTCCACGTGGATCGTTGAGTATGGAAAAGTAAAAAAAAAATAAAAAATGTGAAAAACTCGAGTCGACCTAGAGACCTTAATATAGAGAAAATTTGAATGGTTCACCTACGTGGCGCAAGGCTGCCCGTACACTGAAAATATCAACGTAAAAATCACCGTTTTTACAAACACAATATGCAACAAAAAAAGGGGATGATATTAATCTATGTCCAGGGCGCATATGAAACAATCAACATAAAAAATACATCCCTTGTTATTGTGGATGGGTGATTTCCTTCTAATGGAGACAGAGAATGTTCCTGTTCAGAAGGGTCTTCTCTTAATATTTCATGGATTTCTCCCAATTCATGTAAAAGGATAAGGAACTACAAAAAAAAAACGTGTGTAGAGCAATTTCACATGGGTCTAGAGACCCTGTCGGCCTAGTTACTGTCGACCCAATAGTGGTTGACCTAGACAGTGTCGACCTAGTTACTGTCGACCTACAGAACCGGATCCCCTCAGTACAGTATGTTCCTGCAGAGTCCTCTTAGGGAGAACCAGGAAATGTTCTATCCATGTGAGAAACAACTCGGTGGATTTCCAAGAGTAACATAAGACATCCAGATATGCATACACTTGGCTGTATAAATGCTAATTTAAAGGGTTTTAATTGTTAAATTGTGCAACCCCCCTCTTTTAACCATGTGAATATATTTTTAATTTACACTCTGGGGGGTAAATGTACTAAAGGTGGGAGGTTTTTTTTTTTTTAAGAACTGGTGAAGTTGCCCATAGCAACCAATCATATTCTATCTATTATCTTCTAGAAGCAGCTAGATAAGTGTTAAGTATAATCTGATTGGTTGCTATGAGCAACATCACCAGTTCTAAAAAAACTCCCATCTTTAAATTTAAACACCCCCCCCCCTTCCCACCACCGACTCCCATATATATTATTTTGCATAGTTCCAGCACTTACAGTACAATTTTTAGAAATGATCCGTGATCGTAAATATCAAAACTTTACGGAGTGTTATTAAATGGTGGAGATCAAGGTGGACAGTCCCAAAAATACTAACACAAGTGAATTGTGATGGATTCTAAGAATTATTGTTTGGTTGCTATGGGAAACTTCTGCACTGGTCCACTTCTCTCTTTTCACTGCTCCAGAAATCATTGCCTACAAGTTAAAACAAAACCTCCCTTAATCCAACATTTTGGCCTCATTTGAAGATTTCCAACCAGTAGATGCATAATAATGACTAATCCATAATTTGCTTTCATTGTTACAGATGACTTTATTTGATTCCCTTAATGCTGGACATCAGTTCTTGTTGTTCTGAGTTCAGTCTTGAAAAAAAAAAAGATTAATTGCGTTTTATTTTTTAATTTTTTTTTAGGAGAAACCAGAATCTGTTAAATATTTCAATGATGAAAATCTTACAATGATCGTCAGTAACCTGTTTGCTGCAGGGATGGAGACCACCTCAACCACTCTGAGATGGAGTC
The DNA here is from genome assembly GCF_028390025.1 of Pseudophryne corroboree. Taxonomy (NCBI): domain Eukaryota; kingdom Metazoa; phylum Chordata; class Amphibia; order Anura; family Myobatrachidae; genus Pseudophryne; species Pseudophryne corroboree. The sequence continues at coordinate 66,107,775 of NC_086447.1, forward strand.
TCCTGCTCATGATGAAATACCCAGAGATCCAAAGTAAGATCACTAGTCCTGCTTATACGTATACCATGGTACAATGAGATATCTAATAGCATAATAGAGTGTTTCTCAAACTGTGTGCCGTGGCACCCTGGGGTGCTTTGGAACACGTGCAGGGGGTGCTTTGGATTGGTGGTCCAGGTTCACTTCAAATTATTTATGGTCAATGTAATAGGCAAAACCAGTGTTGGGGTCTGTCAAACAGAAGCTACAGTCATCATGTCCCTCACCACACAAGGATGATCTAAATTACTTAATTTAATACTTCTTTCTGAATTTCTCAAAAAAATTAGGGGGTGCCAAGAAAAAACTTCTGATACTCTAGGGTGCCGTTACTCAAAGTTTGGGAACCACTGGCATAATTAATGAAATCAAGTGACCTTGGGGGTCATTCCGACCCGTTCGCACGCATCAGTTTTTCACTACGGTGCGAACGGGTGTGGAATGCGCATGCGCGGCGGCCGCTGTGCGCGACGTTGCCCGGCGACAGGGGCCACCGGGTTATGTTGCGGCTTACGACGGAAGTGATCGCAGCGGCGGCCGCTAAGAAGATTGAGAAGAAGGTGGCGTGGACGGGCGGATCCGGACCGTTGGAGACCGTTTTCGGGGAGTGGTGAGTAAAACGCAGGCGTGTCCAGGACAACGGAGGGCGGAGGAGTGACGTCAAAGCCGGGCCCATCATCGCTGGATCCATCGCACAGGGTAAGTATGTCCAGGGCTAGTCTACTTCTGCTTGATTTCTTTTTTAGCTTAGCAGGGCTGCACAAGCGATCGCAGTCCTGCTAAGCTAAAATACACTCCCCCATAGGCGTGGGCTATTGATCGCAGCAGCAGCTAAAAGTTGCTGGCTGCGATCAACTCGGAACGACCACCCTTATCTCAACATTTGCAAATGTAATTGTCACTAACTCCGATTTATGTAGCAATGCAATTAGAAAAGTGGGAATTACACAGGGTGTGATTTATTTATAGTGTGATATTATTGCACAGTGTTTGCCAATATGTTTCTTTGGGCCTGATTAAGGGCAGAATTCAATTAGCTATGGTAGATTACCACGAGTTAATTGACCCCCCCTGGGGCTCGCCACAAAGCCAGGAGTTATTGGGGATTATTTTTTTTACCTGCTTAGCGATTCAAAAAATTTTTCCCCAATAACTAGCGGGTTAATGAGTGCTGCAAACTTTTCACGGATTCTGTGGAGGATATTCAATTACCCACGATCATTGATCGTGGGTAATTGTCTTGCTGGGGCCTATTCAATTAGTCCCAATAAGATGGCGTAAGACGCTTCTTATCTAGGATTTGTTTCACCTGCCTCAGGCAGGCAAAATAAGATCCCCGCAAGCAGGGCTGTCTCTTCCGAAAACCCACAGGTTTCGCTGAACCTGTGTGTTTTTGGGTGAAAAGGATGTGTTTTTTCCAAGTGAAAAAACATTGAAGAAACATCCGGAAAAGTCAAACATCCGGAAAATTTAATACACCCCTCCTGTGTGTTTAAAGCACTACTTTAATGGAATTTAACAAGGCTATCAGGGAAAATCTGTAGCCCAATTAAATAGCCTCAGGCGTTAAAGCCCACAGTAATTTTCTGTGGGTAATTGAATTCCCCTATATGGGGGTGGGGGGGTATTCAATTACTGCCGAAGAAGCTTTGGGTGATTATTCTTGATGTTTATTTGATGTGTTCCCCCCCCCAAAAAATAAAAATAAAAAAATTATCTTTTCAGGTGAAACAAATCCCTGATAAGCCGCGTTGGTTTATCAGGGCTAATGGTCCCCGGCGAGACAATTGCCCATGATCAATGTTTGTTGGTAACTGAATATCCCCCTATGTGTTGGATGCAGTGACAATGTTGTACACAGTTAACAATGGTGGTCATTCAGAGTTGTTCGCTCATTGACGATTTTTTGCTATGCTGCGATTTGTTGCTGCATGCGCATGCGCTTAGTTATTTAACTAAAAGCTTAGCAGTTTTGCTGTTCTTGCGGCGCTTTTCAGTCGCTCTGCTGATAGGTGAGTGATTGACAGGAAAGGGGCGTTTCTGGGTGGTAACTAAGCGTTTTCCGGGAGTGTGCTAAAAAACGCAGGAGTGTCAGGCAAAAATGCAGGCGTGGCTAGAGAAACGGGGGAGTGGCTGGCCGAACGCAGGGCGTGTTTGTGACGTCAAACCAGGAACTAAACGGACTGAGGTGATCGCAACCTAGGAGTAGGTCTGGAGCTACTCAGAAACTGCAAGAAAATATTTAGTAGCAGTTCTGCTAATCTTTTGTTCGCTATTCTGCTAAGCTAAAATACACTCCCAGAGGGCGGCGGCTTAGCGTGTGCAATGCTGCTAAAAGCAGCTAGCGAGCGAACAACTCGGAATGACCACCATTGTTTTTCTTGTACACTGGCATCTGAGTCGCACCGCGCATGTGTCCCAAGTTTCTCTGTTTAGCGTTGCAGTTCAGATTTAAACGCACGGTAGCAGAAGTGTAGTGAAAATGTATAAAGGGGTCCCTGTGCACTGAGTGGAAGGTGACAGGGAGTGGCTAATCGGACACACGGAGATGTTTCATCTTATGGGAGTGTAGCAGGGGTGTTGCGGTCAGTGGTTGCCTATGGAGATGCAGAATTGTTCACATAGGAGGCCGTATTAAGATGAAAAATCTGCATCTGGTCTGATGCAAAATAGATTTGGACACCAATCTTAACGGAGAGCTTTGTCATTTAGTTACATTATCCTTTATTTTAACAGTCATACCCAGGACCTTCAGCCACATCCTCCTTTATTTAAAGCACTCATTTCTTAATACTTTCATACCCAGGATTTGAACCCATTACCTTCCATATTGCAGTCACACACCTTAGTCATGGAGCTGTTTGCTCCTGTATGGGAAGTATGAGAGTATTTTGAAACATGTGCCTTAAATAAAGGAGTTTGTGACTAAAGGTGCTTAGGGAACGTGAGGGGAAGATGGGGGGGCCAAGTGATGCTGGAGATTAAATAAGAGCAAGCTGCAAGAGAGTAAAACAGGAAATTAGCAGGTGCTACAGAACAGCGCCCCTGCCTTGTGGTGCCCTGTGCCATAGCCGTGTCGTGCCACCCTAGTTATAGCACTGGCCATTTGCATAAAGTCGCAGACGAGACTGATACTGAAGATGCAGACATTGGCACATCTGTGGCCGAAACAGTCAGGCCCCATGTGTCTTACATGCTACTGCATTTTATATATTGGGGGAAGGAAGAGGAAGGGGGGGGGGGGGTTTCTTGCTAAGCCACTCCCCTGTAGTGACATAACCCTAACTCTATTGCTGACCCTTGACCCGAATTCTAATGCTATCCCCAATGTTAACGTTTCCACTGTCAACGTTTCACATGTCAGTATTTTCCAGATGTAGACATTTTAGCTGGTGCGTACAGTATGTTGGGTGTGTTACAATCACTACAGGACATACTGTCAATAGAACACTTTCTCCTGAGAGTACAGCTAATTCTGCCTGTTACCTCCTTTCTTGACTACAGAGAATGTTCAGAATGAAATAGAAAAAGTCATTGGCTCGGCAGAACCTCACGTAGAGCACCGGAAGGAAATGCCCTACACAGACGCCGTGATCCATGAGATTCAGAGATTTGCCAACATAATACCAACTAATATCCCTCATGCCACTGCCCAGGATGTCACCTTCAGGGGGTATTTCTTACCAAAAGTAAGTGACAGATACTGTACACACACACTAGCTGATGTGCCCGGTTTCACTCCGGTAGACCTTAGATATTTACTGTTTCCATTTCCTTCCTTATCTTATTTGCTTAGTTCATTTTATGCCTTTTGGGGTAAAGTAGCATGTAAGAATAAAGATGAAATTAAGATATTTAAACATTTTGTAGTATGAATGAATTGAAGGTGGGTTAGAAGACATGCTTAAACCTTTTTTTTTTTCTCTACTGGAGGATCTCTTAGTAAACCACATTGGTGGTTCTCCCTTCAGGTGCTAGGATCTCCAGGCTGCTGGGTGAGCTCACTTTAGCAGTGAGTACTTTGAAAAGCATATGTTGAGGAAGACCTGCAACTTCTTGAACTTAAAGGGGCACTCTGATGGTATGAGTGGTATGAACATCGACTCCAGACAGCCGGTGAACACTGTGGCCTCGCTCACGTTCCTGTGAAGTGCCTTCACTTGCAGCCTGGTGCCACTACAGAGTTTGGTCAGGTTGAGGTTCCACAGTGACATCACTGGAATTCCCACTTTGAGGAGAAGCTGGTTGGCCAGGAGGGTTGAGGGTGTTGAGAAACTTCATGGGGTAGTGGACTGCATAGAGCAGAGGTTCTCAAACTCGGTCCTCGGGGGCACACACAGTGCATGTTTTGCAGGTCTCCTCACAGAATCGCAAGTGAAATAATTAGCTCCACCTGTGGACCTTTTAAAATGTGTCAGTGAGTAATGAATACACCTGTGCACCTGCTAGGTTACCTGCAAAACATGCACTGTGTGTGCCCCCGAGGATCGAGTTTGAGAACCTCTGGCATAGAGCATTTGCATCAGACTCCTCAGACCTGTACTTCATTGGTGCCCCTTCGAATGACTGAAGTAGAGTGTCATTAATGATGTAGCCTTGTCATTCATGGGGTCAGAATAGCTTGCTCGCACAGCAAGTCCATGTACTTCTTTTTCATATTGGCTATATCCTGGCTGTGAGGTCTGCTAGGGTTGTCACTACTGCGCCTGCAGGGATGGTCATGTTTCCCTCAGACGTGGGATACTCTTCATCCAGAAAGATTGCTCTTCCTTCCCTTTAGTGGTCACCCCACTACGTTCTGGGAGGTCACCTGAGCTATAAACCTAAGCTATAAGTGGTCAGCAAGGAACAGTGAAGCCAGTGAGGGAGTCCAAGCAGTGGCTGACAGTCTGCTGTTCCCCCGCTGCTCTTACCTGTAGGCTCTGTGGCGCTGCCTTGCATAAGAGCTATGCAGTGGGCAGCAGCTAGGAGCCGGTATGGAGAGTAAGGCCATGTGGAATCTGGAGGTGTTGAGGTGCTGGTGATGAGACAGTCGGCGGTTGGCAGTTGTTGGGAGAGGCTGCAGTTGTGTGAGTTCTGGCAGCAATGAGGACTAGAACGGGGGCTGGCTGACTGCTTAGAGACAGGCAGATGCGGCTGAGTGACAACGGGGAAGCAGAGTGCAGGGTCACAGGCAGAGAATCATGTAGCAGGCACCTGATGACAGCCGGGCTGGTGTTTGGAGCTGAAAAGGTGCAATCCAGATTTGCCACTTTAGGGGTATATTAGGGCAAAATCCTGAATTATGTTTTTAGATATTAGTGTGGGACACCTTTTATAAGCCAAAACCAAGTCGATATCTCAACCGGACTAAAAGATATTGAAGAATCCATAAAAATACATTTTACCCCTTTTCAGTTTTCACCCACTTAGGGTTTGAATCTCTAAAAATCCCTGCTTGGTGGGTGCTTACGTGAAGTTAGGATTATACTTCCAGAATTTCATGTTTCTAGGTTCAGGGATTTGGGCTGGGCGTTGATGAGTCGGTCAGGACATTTGTTTTTATATATTAAGATATCTTCATCTCTACATACAGTAGTATAAAATAAAGTCACTGGTAGGCATCTGTCTGTTTGTTCGGGCTAATGTCTAGAACCACTGGATGGATTTTGATGTGATTTACACAATTCTATAGAGCATTTGTTGAAGAAAGGATTAGGTGTATGAAGCAATCTATGACAAAAGGGAGCCGAGCAGTGATGATTTTAGTGTCGCAGGTCTGGTTTTCCACACCAAATACAGAGTTTTAAAGTGACCATTTCAGATTGTAATGAAATCTGGTATATTAATTGATGCCTTTGGAATAAAGATAACTTCAAAATCTTAGGCTGATATGTACACTGGCTTTGAAGTTATATGCCTTTTTAAAGCTACTTTTTTTTTCCAACAAAAAATGTACTATTAACATTTTTTTTATTGCATTTGCAGCTCACCTAATTGAGCAAGAGTTGGGTGATGTCTCATCTTAAACCTCTTTTTATGGGCTGTCACATGACATATAGCACAGTAGTATGTTTCAATAAAAAATTAAACATTTTCAAAACCAACATTTTTTTCTCTCTCAAAAAGCCAAGTTTTTAACATTAACAAAAAAAAATCTCAGAAATTGTTCACACTGTTGTTAATAAATCCCCGAAGTTTTTTATTTTGGTATCATGATGGGATCATCTGCTACAAGAGGTTTCACTTTGGACTTTTTGTTAAAATAATGAAAATGAGAACTATCTAGGCCACAGGTTCTCAAACTCTGTCCTCAGGACCCCACACGGTTCATGTTTTGCAGGTCACCTGTAGATTTTTAAAATGTGACAGTTGGTGATACTAGAGATGAGCGGGTTCGGTTCCTCGGAATCCGAACCCGCCCGAACTTCAGTTTTTTTTACACGGGTCCGAGCGACTCGGATCTTCCCGCCTTGCTCGGTTAACCCGAGCGCGCCCGAACGTCATCATCACGCTGTCGGATTCTCGCGAGGCTCGGATTCTATCGCGAGACTCGGATTCTATATAAGGAGCCGCGCGTCGCCGCCATTTTTCACACGTGCATTGAGATTCATAGGGAGAGGACGTGGCTGGCGTCCTCTCCGTTTATAGAGATTCGAGAAGAGAGTGAGACAGAGAGAGACACAGTAGTAATTTGGGGAGCATTAGGAGGAGTACTACTACTACTAGTACTTGCTGAAGTGATAGAGAGAGATAGTGTGACTGTATTATCTGACTTGTGGGGGAGACACTGACAGTGGGGAGCAGTTAGAGTCTGAGAGCAGGACTCAGGACTCAGGAGTACATATAACGTACAGTGCACACTTTTGCTGCCAGAGTGCCAGCCACACTGCCATTGTTTGTGACCACACTGACCACCAGTATAATATATATTGTGATTGTCTGCTTAGGACTCAGGAGTACTACTTGCAAGTTGCTGATAGTGTGACCAGTGACCTGACCACCAGTTTAATAATCACCACCAGTTTATGAGTTTAATATATATTATATATATATATATATATATATAATTGTATATAATATATATATAATATTGTATACCACCTAGCACCTACCCGTGTTTTTTTTTTTTCTTTCTTCTTTATACATACTACTATAGTAGCTTACTGTAGCAGTCTGCGGTGCTGCTGAGCTGACAGTGTCCAGCAGGTCCGTCATCAGTCATTACATAATAAATATATAATATATATACCTGTCCGGCTGCAGTACTAGTGATATTATATATACATATATATTGATTTCATCTCATTATCATCCAGTCTATATTATCAGCAGACACAGTACGTTAGTCCACGGCTGTAGCTACCTCTGTGTCGGCACTCGGCAGTCCATCCATAATTGTATACCACCTACCCGTGGTTGTTTTTTTTTTCTTTCTTCTTTATACATACTACTATAGTAGCTTACTGTAGCAGTCTGCGGTGCTGCTGAGCTGACAGTGTCCAGCAGGTCCGTCATCAGTCATTACATAATAAATATATAATATATACCTGTCCGGCTGCAGTACTAGTGATATTATATATACATATATATTGATTTCATCTCATTATCATCCAGTCTATATTATCAGCAGACACAGTACGTTAGTCCACGGCTGTAGCTACCTCTGTGTCGGCACTCGGCAGTCCATCCATAATTGTATACCACCTACCCGTGGTTGTTTTTTTTTTCTTTCTTCTTTATACATACTACTATAGTAGCTTACTGTAGCAGTCTGCGGTGCTGCTGAGCTGACAGTGTCTAGCAGGTCCGTCATCAGTCATTACATAATAAATATATAATATATACCTGTCCGGCTGCAGTACTAGTGATATTATATATACATATATATTGATTTCATCTCATTATCATCCAGTCTATATTAGCAGCAGACACAGTACGGTAGTCCACGGCTGTAGCTACCTCTGTGTCGGCACTCGGCAGTCCATCCATAAGTATACTAGTATCCATCCATCTCCATTGTTTACCTGAGGTGCCTTTTAGTTGTGCCTATTAAAATATGGAGAACAAAAATGTTGAGGTTCCAAAATTAGGGAAAGATCAAGATCCACTTCCACCTCGTGCTGAAGCTGCTGCCACTAGTCATGGCCGAGACGATGAAATGCCAGCAACGTCGTCTGCCAAGGCCGATGCCCAATGTCATAGTACAGAGCATGTCAAATCCAAAACACCAAATATCAGTAAAAAAAGGACTCCAAAACCTAAAATAAAATTGTCGGAGGAGAAGCGTAAACTTGCCAATATGCCATTTACCACACGGAGTGGCAAGGAACGGCTGAGGCCCTGGCCTATGTTCATGGCTAGTGGTTCAGCTTCACATGAGGATGGAAGCACTCAGCCTCTCGCTAGAAAAATGAAAAGACTCAAGCTGGCAAAAGCACCGCAAAGAACTGTGCGTTCTTCGAAATCCCAAATCCACAAGGAGAGTCCAATTGTGTCGGTTGCGATGCCTGACCTTCCCAACACTGGACGTGAAGAGCATGCGCCTTCCACCATTTGCACGCCCCCTGCAAGTGCTGGAAGGAGCACCCGCAGTCCAGTTCCTGATAGTCAGATTGAAGATGTCAGTGTTGAAGTACACCAGGATGAGGAGGATATGGGTGTTGCTGGCGCTGGGGAGGAAATTGACCAGGAGGATTCTGCTGGTGAGGTGGTTTGTTTAAGTCAGGCACCCGGGGAGACACCTGTTGTCCGTGGGAGGAATATGGCCATTGACATGCCTGGTGAAAATACCAAAAAAATCAGCTCTTCGGTGTGGAAGTATTTCAACAGAAATGCGGACAACAGGTGTCAAGCCGTGTGTTGCCTTTGTCAAGCTGTAATAAGTAGGGGTAAGGACGTTAACCACCTCGGAACATCCTCCCTTATACGTCACCTGCAGCGCATTCATAATAAGTCAGTGACAAGTTCAAAAACTTTGGGTGACAGCGGAAGCAGTCCACTGACCAGTAAATCCCTTTCTCTTGTAACCAAGCTCACGCAAACCACCCCACCAACTCCCTCAGTGTCAATTTCCTCCTTACCCAGGAATGACAATAGTCCTGCAGGCCATGTCACTGGCAATTCTGACGAGTCCTCTCCTGCCTGGGATTCCTCCGATGCATCCTTGAGTGTAATGCCTACTGCTGCTGGCGCTGCTGTTGTTGCTGCTGGGAGTCGATCGTCATCCCAGAGGGGAAGTCGTAAGCCCACTTGTACTACTTCCAGTAAGCAATTGACTGTCCAACAGTCCTTTGCGAGGAAGATGAAATATCACAGCAGTCATCCTGCTGCAAAGCGGATAACTGAGGCCTTGACAACTATGTTGGTGTTAGACGTGCGTCCGGTATCCGCCGTTAGTTCACAGGGAACTAGATAATTTATTGAGGCAGTGTGCCCCCGTTACCAAATACCATCTAGGTTCCACTTCTCTAGGCAGGCGATACCGAGAATGTACACGGACGTCAGAAAAAGACTCACCAGTGTCCTAAAAAATGCAGTTGTACCCAATGTCCACTTAACCACGGACATGTGGACAAGTGGAGCAGGGCAGGGTCAGGACTATATGACTGTAACAGCCCACTGGGTAGATGTATGGACTCCCGCCGCAAGAACAGCAGTGGCGGCACCAGTAGCAGCATCTCGCAAACGCCAACTCTTTCCTAGGCAGGCTACGCTTTGTATCACCGCTTTCCAGAATACGCACACAGCTGAAAACCTCTTACGGCAACTGAGGAAGATCATCGCGGAATGGCTTACCCCAATTGGACTCTCCTGTGGATTTGTGGCATCGGATAACGCCAGCAATATTGTGTGTGCATTAAATATGGGCAAATTCCAGCACGTCCCATGTTTTGCACACACCTTGAATTTGGTGGTGCAGAATTTTTAAAAAAACGACAGGGGTGTGCAAGAGATGCTGTCGGTGGCCAGAAGAATTGCGGGACACTTTCGGCGTACAGGCACCACGTACAGAAGACTGGAGCACCACCAAAAACAACTGAACCTGCCCTGCCATCATCTGAAGCAAGAAGTGGTAACGAGGTGGAATTCAACCCTCTATATGCTTCAGAGGTTGGAGGAGCAGCAAAAGGCCATTCAAGCCTATACAATTCAGCACGATATAGGAGGTGGAATGCACCTGTCTCAAGCGCAGTGGAGAATGATTTCAACATTGTGCAAGGTTCTGATGCCCTTTGAACTTGCCACACGTGAAGTCAGTTCAGACACTGCCAGCCTGAGTCAGGTCATTCCCCTCATCAGGCTTTTGCAGAAGAAGCTGGAGACATTGAAGGAGGAGCTAACACAGAGCGATTCCGCTAGGCATGTGGGACTTGTGGATGGAGCCCTTAATTCGCTTAACAAGGATTCACGGGTGGTCAATCTGTTGAAATCAGAGCACTACATTTTGGCCACCATGCTCGATCCTAGATTTAAAGCCTACCTTGGATCTCTCTTTCCGGCAGACACAAGTCTGCTGGGGTTCAAAGACCTGCTGGTGAGAAAATTGTCAAGTCAAGCGGAACGCGACCTGTCAACATCTCCTCCTTCACATTCTCCCGCAACTGGGGGTGCGAGGAAAAGGCTCAGAATTCCGAGCCCACCCGCTGGCGGTGATGCAGGGCAGTCTGGAGCGACTGCTGATGCTGACATCTGGTCCGGACTGAAGGACCTGACAACGATTACGGACATGTCGTCTACTGTCACTGCATATGATTCTCTCACCATTGAAAGAATGGTGGAGGATTATATGAGTGACCGCATCCAAGTAGGCACGTCACACAGTCCGTACTTATACTGGCAGGAAAAAGAGGCAATTTGGAGGCCCTTGCACAAACTGGCTTTATTCTACCTAAGTTGCCCTCCCACAAGTGTGTACTCCGAAAGAGTGTTTAGTGCCGCCGCTCACCTTGTCAGCAATCGGCGTACGAGGTTACATCCAGAAAATGTGGAGAAGATGATGTTCATTAAAATGAATTATAATCAATTCCTCCGTGGAGACATTGACCAGCAGCAATTGCCTCCACAAAGTACACAGGGAGCTGAGATGGTGGATTCCAGTGGGGACGAATTGATAATCTGTGAGGAGGGGGATGTACACGGTGATATATCGGAGGATGATGATGAGGTGGACATCTTGCCTCTGTAGAGCCAGTTTGTGCAAGGAGAGATTAATTGCTTCTTTTTAGGTGGGGGTCCAAACCAACCCGTCATTTCAGTCACAGTCGTGTGGCAGACCCTGTCACTGAAATGATGGGTTGGTTAAAGTGTGCATGTCCTGTTTATACAACATAAGGGTGGGTGGGAGGGCCCAAGGACAATTCCATCTTGCACCTCTTTTTTCTTTCATTTTTATTTGCGTCATGTGCTGTTTGGGGAGTGTTTTTTGGAAGGGCCATCCTGCGTGACACTGCAGTGCCACTCCTAGATGGGCCCGGTGTTTGTGTCGGCCACTAGGGTCGCTTATCTTACTCACACAGCTACCTCATTGCGCCTCTTTTTTTCTTTGCGTCATGTGCTGTTTGGGGAGGGTTTTTTGGAAGGGCCATCCTGCGTGACACTGCAGTGCCACTCCTAGATGGGCCCGGTGTTTGTGTCGGCCACTAGGGTCGCTTATCTTACACAGCTACCTCATTGCGCCTCTTTTTTTCTTTGCGTCATGTGCTGTTTGGGGAGGGTTTTTTGGAAGGGACATCCTGCGTGACACTGCAGTGCCACTCCTAGATGGGCCAGGTGTTTGTGTCGGCCACTAGGGTCGCTTATCTTACTCACACAGCTACCTCATTGCGCCTCTTTTTTTCTTTGCGTCATGTGCTGTTTGGGGAGGGTTTTTTGGAAGGGACATCCTGCGTGACACTGCAGTGCCACTCCTAGATGGGCCAGGTGTTTGTGTCGGCCACTAGGGTCGCTTATCTTACTCACACAGCTACCTCATTGCGCCTCTTTTTTTCTTTGCGTCATGTGCTGTTTGGGGAGGGTTTTTTGGAAGGGACATCCTGCGTGACACTGCAGTGCCACTCCTAGATGGGCCAGGTGTTCGTGTCGGCCACTAGGGTCGCTTATCTTACTCTCACAGCTACCTCATTGCGCCTCTTTTTTTTCTTTGCGTCATGTGCTGTTTGGGGAGGGTTTTTTGGAAGGGACATCCTGCGTGACACTGCAGTGCCACTCCTAGATGGGCCCGGTGTTTGTGTTGGCCACTAGGGTCGCTTATCTTACTCACACAGCTACCTCATTGCGCCTCTTTTTTTCTTTGCGTCATGTGCTGTTTGGGGAGGGTTTTTTGGAAGGGACATCCTGCGTGACACTGCAGTGCCACTCCTAGATGGGCCCGGTGTTTGTGTCGGCCACTAGGGTCGCTTATCTTACTCACACAGCTACCTCATTGCGCCTCTTTTTTTCTTTGCGTCATGTGCTGTTTGGGGAGGTTTTTTTGGAAGGGCCATCCTGCGTGACACTGCAGTGCCACTCCTAGATGGGCCAGGTGTTTGTGTCGGCCACTAGGGTCGCTTAGCTTAGTCATCCAGCGACCTCGGTGCAAATTTTAGGACTAAAAATAATATTGTGAGGTGTGAGGTATTCAGAATAGACTGAAAATGAGTGGAAATTATGGTTTTTGAGGTTAATAATACTTTGGGATCAAAATGACCCCCAAATTCTATGATTTAAGCTGTTTTTTAGTGTTTTTTGAAAAAAACACCCGAATCCAAAACACACCCGAATCCGACAAAAAAAATTCAATGAGGTTTTGCCAAAACGCGGTCGAACCCAAAACACGGCCGCGGAACCGAACCCAAAACCAAAACACAAAACCCGAAAAATTTCAAGTGCACATCTCTAGGTGATACACAGTGCAGCTGCCGGGTGACCTGGAAAATGTAAACCGTGTGGGGTAGCGAGATGATTCATAGCCTGTATTACTTGGAGGATCTCAAGGATCATTTCAGTGAAACCCATTCAGTAGTTCTCGAGTTTATCACGAACATGCTATGATAAAAGCACTGGTAAATGTTATAAATTGATAACCAGGAGCATGGTTTGACGGTCATGAGTGAGAGTCGCACGCCATGCCGATCTTCACGCAAATTGCCAATGTTTTTTCCTTCTGTGCATGTGTCCGAGATGCAGCACACGTGAATCCGATTTTGTTCTTACAGAGTCACAGATCAATTTTAGACACACAGTAGCTGAAATGTGAGGAGTTCCTGGGCAATGACTGGGAAATATAGGGTTTAAAAGGAACGTTCCGATGTGTGTATGGGAAATAGGCACTACAATATACCACAATTAATAAACAATCATTTTAAAAAGACAATTAGAACACTTAAAAGACTATAAACATTATTTTATAATAATATGGTTGTTTATTGTGTATTGTTGGAGAGCCGGGATTGTGTCAGTCCAGTGACGATAACAAAAGCAATAGTGCGGAATACATTCTATTCTATTTCAGGTGAGAGAGAGGTAACATGGGGCTGACTAAGAATATCGGAGATGTTGCGTCTTGTGGGTGTGTCGCGGTGTACAAAGACGCTCAACCGCTCACGTAGAAGGCAGTACTTAGGCACGGTAGACTGCGTGCACGGACGCTAATAGTGGACGTCTCAGTCCTTGCACATTGGGGCGTATAGGTGTATACCACGGAAAGGGCTTTGTAATGGCATTAACATAGAGACACAGCTGCGCCAAAGATGCGTGGTAATGCCTACCAGAGATTAGGGGCTTGAGCCAAAGGTGGATGCAAATGCCGTCACAGTTCCAATCCCGTATGCAGAGCATCTGTGAAAATATACTAATGCAGCCATGGGGATTTGTACAGATTGTCTCTGAGGGTAATTCAGACCTGATCGTAGCAGCAAATTTGTTAGCTAATGGGCAAAACCTTGTGCACTGCAAGGGGGGGGGGGGCACATATAATATTTGCAGAGAAAGTTAGATTTGGATGGGTTATTTTGTTTTTGTGCAGGGTAAATACTGGCTGCTTTATTTTTACACTGCAATTTAGATTTCAGTTTGAACACACCCCACCCAAATCTATCTCTCTCTGCACATGTTATATCTGCCCCCCCTGCAGTGCACTTGGTTTTGCCCGTTGGCTAACAAATTTGCTGCTATGATCAGGTCTGAAATACCCCCTCTAATCTGCCGCCTGGAAACTATCAGCAATATCAGTTTGACTTCAGTCTACCGAGCAGCCTTATACCCGAACTCAGATGCCAGGGTCAGTACAACAGCAAACATAGTTGCAGCCGCTGGCTGAGACACACCCAGATAATGCTTGCGATGCGCCCACGTTTGACTAGCCACTCCCCTGTTACCTCCCATAAATGCACACTGGCTGTCAATCACTTTGCAAATAAATCCTCATTGTGACTGGCATCGCTAATTAATTGCCATGTTCCGGAGACTGATTTCACTACTGCACATGCGCGTCAGCCATTTTGGCTGTGATTTTTGCCGCGGCTGCAGCGCCTGACACGGGACTCCAGAAAGGTAAGTATTAAAATATGGGTGAAATGTGTGCGGTGAGGGCCCCCCTGGACCCAGGGCCCAGAATGCAACACTCGCATTGCACCCATTATAGAAACGCCAGGATAAACCATGGACACAGTATGGATCTCTGTAGTGCATCCGCCATATTTTGCCCTAAACAGTACTTTCCTTGAATTTATTTATTGTACCTGCTGTGCTATCACTGAATGAAAATATTTTATAGAATCCCTGAAGTGCTCGGTGCTGGTGGACATTTCTCAGCCATTTTATTTCAAACTTATTGTTTTTGTAGGAATTAAAAACTGCCACTAGATAGCGTACTGTACCTTCAAGCTATGGTAGACACCTCAGAAGAGAACACAATGCACTAGTGGTGTCAAAAGATAGTTTCTGTCACGATCCGGGTATCTGGACGCCATTTCTTACCTATCAGATGCCTCCTAAGGCTGGCTCAGCGCTCCAGGACCGGATCCCATCTGTCATCCTGATGTGCACATTCCCGCATCCTCGCCTGTCTCTCTGGACGCAGTCACAGTAACGCCTTATACATCTGGCATGGCGTCTCCCGCGGCCTCCACCGCCGTCCCTGAGCTTCTGCATTCAGAGTGGCGATTACGTCAGCCGCGGCCTCCGCTGTGTCCGCGTGGTTGGATGTGCATCTGTCAGCCTGGCGTCTCCTGTCTCTGGTGGCCGGCGCCGCCATTACTGTTTTCCAGACCACATGGATTACAATCCAAACTTCCCTCCAAGTGTCTGCATGGGCGCAGCCATCTTGGATTCTGTCAGCTGATCATTCCTACCAATCCATTGTCAGTATTATTAATTTGCATAATTGCCTAGCCAATGCCTTCCTTGCTGCAGGTATAAATAGGTTGTGCCTGAGCAAGGAAGGCGTCAGTGCTTTGGTTGTCAAACCTAGTTCCAGTTTGTCTCTCTTCTGTGAATGTCTTCCAGGTTCCAGCTCCTGTCTCCAGACTTCTGCTATAGAGACCCGCACCAGCATTCCATCTGCGGTGTAGCCTGACTCTCCGATCCATTCTGGACTCACCTGTTTCCAGCTACTACATCACCTGCTTCCAGCTCAGCTTCCAGCAGTGTACAGCTTCTCTTAAAGGGCCGGTGTCCTTTCTGCAGTTTACCACTCTCCACCGGTATTATTATTTCTCCGCTCTCAAACTCTACATTTCATCTATATTGCATCGCTCTCAAGCTCTATTTATTATTTAACTGGTTCCAGCCAGTATCCACTCCGTGCCAACACCTGTCTGGTTCTAACCAGTACCCACAGCAGCATTTTATCTACAGCAGTCCAGCTTTCCCTGGAACACCAGCTGGTACGACCCTGGGCTTTCCTCATTGCTACAGTTGAGCCTGGTAAGGACTTTCCAACTTGCAGATAATAAGAACTGTCTCATACCACCAGAGCTCTGTGGCCCCTGCCATCCTGTAGTACCCAGGAACTGTATTATTATATCTCTGCTGATTTTTATGTTACTTTTTACTGCTACTGTGATGCATGGAGTTTGTTATAAATAAATATCATTGACTTTTACTCAAGTTGTCGTGGTCACGCCTTCAGGCGGTTTCTCTTCATGTTACTTACATGTCCAGGGGTCTGATACAACCTCCCAGGTTCCGGTACATCTCAGCCCCTACAACTGAGGCTGCCTTCCGTCAGCTCAGGCCCTCAGTTGTGACAGTAAGCACTGACCTAATGAATCCAGCCGGAGACCAGGATCAAGCGGCCAGGCCGATGCAAGAACTGGCAGCCCGACTTGAACATCAGGAGGCTGCACAGGGCCACATCATCCGCTGTCTCCAGGATCTCTCTACTCGGCTGGATGGGATTCAGACAACTCTCCGTGGATCAGGCGCATCTGGGGCGTCAACCACAGTGACTCCAACTATAACCCCACCCACCTTACCCGTTTCTGCTCCACGTCTTCATCTTCCAACGCCAGCAAAATTTGACGGATCTCCAAGATTCTGCAGGGGATTTCTCAACCAGTGTGAGATTCAGTTTGAGCTACAACCTGGCAATTTTCCCAGTGACCGTACAAAAATTGCCTACATCATCTCACTTCTCAGTGGCTCAGCCCTTGACTGGGCATCACCGTTATGGGAGAGGTCCGACACCCTGCTATCTTCTTACACTGCATTCGTGTCAACATTCAGGCGCATCTTCGACGAGCCAGGCCGGGTAACTTCAGCTTCGTCTGAGATTCTCCGTTTACGCCAGGGATCACATACTGTAGGACAATATCTTATACAGTTCCAGATCCTGGCATCTGAACTGGCATGGAACGACGAGGCCCTGTATGCTGCATTCTGGCATGGTTTATCCGAGCGTATTAAAGATGAGTTAGCTACCAGAGACTTACCCTCCAAGTTAGATGAGCTAATCTCACTTTGTACAAAAGTTGACTTACGTTTCAGAGAGAGAGCAACTGAGCGTGGAAGATCATCTGCTCCAAAATCTTCTGCTCCTCCTCCTCGCCAACTGTCACCAACTAAAGATGAACCCATGCAAATTGGCCGTTCCCGTTTAACTCCTGCTGAGCGCCGAAGACGTCTCTCTGAGTCTCTCTGTCTGTATTGTGCAGCTCCGTCTCACACTATTAATGCCTGTCCCAAACGTCCGGGAAAACTCCAAATCCTAGCTCGCCAAGGAGAGGGCCGGCTAGGAGTAATGATCTCCTCTCCATCTCCTCAAGATTGTAATCTCCCAGTCTCGCTTCAAGTTGCTCAACGTTATCAGAACGTCATTGCCCTCCTGGATTCCGGAGCAGCTGGGAACTTTATTACCGAAGCCTATGTTAAACGGTGGTCCCTACCCACCGAGAGACTTCCTTCCTCCTTTTCCTTAACTGCCGTGGATGGCAGTAAAATTTTTGATACAGTTATTGCTCTAAGGACTCTACCAGTTCGTCTGAGAGTGGGAGTTCTTCATTCCGAACTTATTTCACTTTTAGTGATTCCAAGAGCCACACATCCTGTGGTCCTGGGCCTTCCATGGCTCCGTCTTCACAATCCTACAATTGATTGGACGACTACGCAAATCCTGGCATGGGGTCCCTCCTGTGCTGAGACATGTTTGTTTAAAGTGTTGCCTGTCTGTTCTTCCTCCCCCAGGTCGTCTGATGTTCCACCTCCTCCATATCAAGATTTCACGGATGTGTTCAGTAAAGCTTCTGCTGATATCCTTCCTCCTCATAGAGAATGGGACTGCCCGATTGATCTCGTTCCAGGGAAGGTTCCACCTCGAGGCCGAACTTATCCGTTGTCTCTGCCCGAGACGCATTCTATGGAGGAATACATTAAAGAGAACCTAGCAAAGGGGTTCATTCGACCTTCTTCTTCTCCAGCCGGCGCAGGCTTCTTTTTTGTAAAAAAGAAAGATGGTGGTCTGCGGCCGTGCATCGACTACAGAGGTTTGAACGACATTACCATCAAGAACCGCTATCCTTTACCCCTGATTACTGAGCTCTTTGACAGAGTTAGCGGAGCTACCATCTTTACAAAGCTGGACTTGAGAGGTGCATACAATCTCATCCGGATCCGTGAGGGTGACGAGTGGAAGACCGCATTTAACACCCGTGACGGACATTATGAGTACCTCGTCATGCCCTTCGGATTGAGCAATGCTCCAGCTGTCTTCCAGTATTTCGTCAATGAGATCTTCAGAGACATTCTATACCGTCATGTCGTGGTCTATCTAGATGATATCCTCATTTTTGCCAACAATTTAGAGGAACATCGTTTTTGGGTAAAGGAGGTTCTGTCCCGTCTCCGTGTCAATCATCTCTATTGCAAATTAGAGAAATGCGTCTTTGAAGTCAAGTCCATTCCGTTTCTAGGGTACATTGTGTCCGGTTCCGGACTAGAGATGGATCCTGAGAAACTACAAGCAATCCAGACTTGTCCGGTACCCTTAACCCTCAAAGGGGTCCAGAGGTTCTTGGGGTTCGCCAATTATTACCGAAAGTTTATACGAGACTTTTCCACCATTGTGGCGCCTATTACTGCTTTCACCAAGAAGGGTGCTAACCCGTCCAAGTGGTCTGAAGAAGCCATGCAAGCTTTTCATCTTTTAAAACAGAGGTTCATCTCTGCGCCTGTCCTGAAACAGCCTGACATCGACTCTCCTTTCATCCTAGAGGTGGATGCCTCCTCCGTTGGAGTAGGAGCGGTGTTATCTCAGAGGGCTAAAGATGGCCATTTACACCCTTGCAGTTTCTTCTCCCGGAAGTTCTCCCCAGCTGAGCGCAACTATGCCATTGGCGCCCAGGAGTTGCTAGCCATCAAGCTCGCTCTAGAAGAGTGGAGGTATCTGTTGGAGGGAGCATCTCATTCAATCACCATACTTACAGACCACAAGAACCTTTTATATTTGAAAGGCGCACAATGTCTCATCCCTCGTCAGGCCAGATGGGCACTTTTCTTTTCCAGGTTCGACTTTAAACTCCAGTTCTGTCCGGGCTCTCAGAATCGCAAGGCCGATGCCCTTTCCCGCTCATGGGAGCAAGAAAATGAGTCAGAGTCTTCAGACAAGCATCCTATTATAAATCCGTTGGCATTCTCCACGGTAGGGATGGACTCTACGCCCCTATCAGGGAAAAGTTTTGTGAAACCGATGCTAAGGAAGAAGCTCATGCATTGGGCCCATGCTTCCCGTTTTGCCGGACATACAGGTATCCAAAAAACCCTGGAGTTTATCTCTAGGTCCTATTGGTGGCCCACTCTGAAAAAGGACGTCTTGGAGTTTATTGCATCTTGCCCAAAGTGTGCTCAACATAAGGTATCCCGCCAGTCGCCTGCGGGGCAACTGGTTCCACTATCTGTTCCCCGTCGACCTTGGACCCATTTGTCGATGGATTTTATTACAGATTTACCCATGTGCAACAAGTTCAATACCATCTGGGTGGTAGTTGACCGGTTCACCAAGATGGCACACTTCATTCCTCTCACCGGTCTTCCGTCAGCTTCCAAGTTGGCTCAAGTATTCATACAAGAGATCTTCCGACTCCACGGTCTTCCTGAAGAAATTATCTCAGATCGAGGAGTTCAATTCACAGCCAAATTCTGGCGAAGTTTATGTCAAGTCCTTCAAGTCAAGCTAAAGTTTTCCACGGCTTACCATCCTCAGACCAATGGTCAAACTGAGAGGGTGAATCAGGACTTGGAGGCCTTCCTCCGCATCTATGTGTCCTCCTCTCAAGATGACTGGGTTCAATTACTTCCCTGGGCCGAGTTCTGTCATAACAACCAGTATCATTCTTCATCTGCTTCAACACCATTCTTCACCAACTTTGGATTCCACCCTAAAGTCCCTGAGTTCCAACCGCTTCCAGCAACTTCTGTTCCCGCAGTGGATATCACCTTGCATCAGTTTGCCAATATCTGGAAGAGCGTACGATCAGCTCTGCTCAAGGCATCGTTCAGGTACAAGAAGTTTGCGGATAAGAAGCGTCGAGCAGTTCCTGCTCTCAAGGTGGGTGATCGGGTATGGTTATCAACGAAGAATTTGAGGTTAAGAGTTCCCAGTATGAAGTTTGCACCTCGCTACATCGGTCCTTTTAAAATTGATCAAGTCATCAATCCTGTTGCTTACAGACTCCAGTTGCCTCCCTTCTTAAAGATACCCAGGACATTCCATGTTTCCCTGTTGAAACCGCTAATCTTGAATCGGTTTCATTCCTCACTTCCTCCAACTCCGAAAGTCCAAACTCAACGAGGCGTTGAGTATGAAGTAGCCAAGATCCTGGACTCACGTCACCGTTACGGTCAACTTCAGTATCTTATTGACTGGAAGGGTTATGGCCCTGAGGAACGTTCATGGACCAATGCTTCTGATGTCCATGCTCCTGCCTTGGTCCGGAGATTCCATTCCAAGTTTCCTCAAAAGCCAAAGAAGTGTCCTGGGGCCACTCCTAAAGGGGGGGTGCTGTCACGATCCGGGTATCTGGACGCCATTTCTTACCTATCAGATGCCTCCTAAGGCTGGCTCAGCGCTCCAGGACCGGATCCCATCTGTCATCCTGATGTGCACATTCCCGCATCCTCGCCTGTCTCTCTGGACGCAGTCACAGTAACGCCTTATACATCTGGCATGGCGTCTCCCGCGGCCTCCACCGCCGTCCCTGAGCTTCTGCATTCAGAGTGGCGATTACGTCAGCCGCGGCCTCCGCTGTGTCCGCGTGGTTGGATGTGCATCTGTCAGCCTGGCGTCTCCTGTCTCCGGTGGCCGGCGCCGCCATTACTGTTTTCCAGACCACATGGATTACAATCCAAACTTCCCTCCAAGTGTCTGCATGGGCGCAGCCATCTTGGATTCTGTCAGCTGATCATTCCTACCAATCCGTTGTCAGTATTATTAATTTGCATAATTGCCTAGCCAATGCCTTCCTTGCTGCAGGTATAAATAGGTTGTGCCTGAGCAAGGAAGGCGTCAGTGCTTTGGTTGTCAAACCTAGTTCCAGTTTGTCTCTCTTCTGTGAATGTCTTCCAGGTTCCAGCTCCTGTCTCCAGACTTCTGCTATAGAGACCCGCACCAGCATTCCATCTGCGGTGTAGCCTGACTCTCCGATCCATTCTGGACTCACCTGTTTCCAGCTACTACATCACCTGCTTCCAGCTCAGCTTCCAGCAGTGTACAGCTTCTCTTAAAGGGCCGGTGTCCTTTCTGCAGTTTACCACTCTCCACCGGTATTATTATTTCTCCGCTCTCAAACTCTACATTTCATCTATATTGCATCGCTCTCAAGCTCTATTTATTATTTAACTGGTTCCAGCCAGTATCCACTCCGTGCCAACACCTGTCTGGTTCTAACCAGTACCCACAGCAGCATTTTATCTACAGCAGTCCAGCTTTCCCTGGAACACCAGCTGGTACGACCCTGGGCTTTCCTCATTGCTACAGTTGAGCCTGGTAAGGACTTTCCAACTTGCAGATAATAAGAACTGTCTCATACCACCAGAGCTCTGTGGCCCCTGCCATCCTGTAGTACCCAGGAACTGTATTATTATTTCTCTGCTGATTTTTATGTTACTTTTTACTGCTACTGTGATGCATGGAGTTTGTTATAAATAAATATCATTGACTTTTACTCAAGTTGTCGTGGTCACGCCTTCAGGCGGTTTCTCTTCATGTTACTTACATGTCCAGGGGTCTGATACAACCTCCCAGGTTCCGGTACATCTCAGCCCCTACAACTGAGGCTGCCTTCCGTCAGCTCAGGCCCTCAGTTGTGACAGTTTCTACAGTACTGGCTCAATCCAGCTGTCCACTGTAGTGGCCTCTATGCATGAAAGGGTTAAATACATTTATATTTCCCTTAATTATATAATTAATGTTTTAACCATACATCTCATTAAGGATGTTTTATTTTATTATACTACAGACTGTGTGATAGTCTTTGTTAACTCCACTAGAAATGTTAAGCTCTGTGCATTTCTTTTAGGGGACGTGCGTCATCCCGTTGCTGACCTCCGTCCTCCGCGATGAGGCTCACTTTGAGAGACCGTACGAGTTCTATCCTCAGCACTTTCTGGACTCTGATGGGCGTTTTATGAAAAATGAGGCATTTCTGCCATTTTCTGCTGGTAATTAAGAAGCCATTTCCATAACACAAAGAAACACTAGAAGTGTAGTTTTCTATTCCATCTACTGTACCTACATAATTATCTCATACTGTAACGCCCCTTGCAACCTCATCCTTTGCTGCCCCAAATTCCAAACTGCTCTGGGAGCAAAATGACTTCAGTCTCCAGCAGTGACAAGTGGGGGGCTTTGACTCAAGGTAAAGTTGACAAATGTCTTGTGACACAGGGGGAGATTTATCAAGCCTTGGAGAGAGGTAAAGTGGAGGAATTGTGGAAAGCTAGCAGTCCGTTTCTAACTGCCAAATAATGAGCACAGTCTATGTAATGACAGAAGCCGATGGGTTCCTTTGAGCAACTTCTCCACTTTATCTCTCTCCAAGGCTTGATGCATCTCCCCGCAAATCTGTCTTCTAACATACTCATTCCATAGTTACTCTACAGAGACATTACTCACCTCGTACATTAGCAAGTCTGCAGCGTTGCCTACATATTACTCTAACCAGGCGTGCTAATGTGCACTGTTGGTGAAACACAAGTCTGTTGTTTCTCTGAAGTAAAAGATAAGCAGGTCACGCTTAATGCTGCCTATTGACCTCTCATTTGGGTACTATTGCCTGCTCTGCCTGTTTCATGTCCCAATCCTGCCTACAAGTCACATTTTAAAATTCAACATGAAGTATTGATATACATTTAGTTACCACGAGCATAGGAAGTGCTGACATTGCAACCCTTAAACTTTGTGTTATAGTGATCTCTTAAAGACTGTAGTTATGAATTGCTGCATTTGGTCTGTAGCAGTTACATTATTATTATACTGGCAAATTATGCAGTAGACGAGAATATAAAAAATAATATAAAAATTTGATAATATTATGGGTGTAGTACAACTATATTATGTTGACAAAGAACGTCAACAGCTCAATGTTGGCAGGACCTTTAATCTAGTCCTAACCCCAGTTGCAGCCTAACTCTAACCCTAACCATAACACTTAATAAATCCTTATTTTACCCTTACTGCAACTTAACCCTAATCTAACAGTAACCGAAAGTGCATCCTAACTCTAATCTAACAGTAACCGAAAGTGCATCCTAACCCTAATCTAACAGGAAACCCAAATTGCATCCTAACCCTAATCTAACAGGAAACCGAAATTGCATCCTAACCCTAATCTAACAGGAAACCTAAATTGCATCCTAACCCTAATCTAACAGTAACCCAAATTTCATCCTAACCCCAATCTAACAGTAACCCAAACTGCATCCTAACCAGGGCCAGACTGCCTATCTGGCACTTCTGTCACACAGACAGCCGGGAAGGCAATGCACCGTGCAGGCTCTGGCTCTCTGGTCTGGCCACTCCCCAGCGCCCCATTCCGTCTCCATGATAATGGAGGTGTGTCGCGATTCCATGCCCCCCTAACTCGCTGCATGCCCCAGTGTGCCACGCACCCCCACTCGTCTCTATGTAAATGGGAGCGCTGACTCGCGGCATGCCCCCGTTGGTAGTGTCTGTGCGCCCCCTTTCACGGCGCGTGTACGCACTTGCATGCCAGGGCCGATTTCAGCCCCCAGTCCGTCCCTGACCCTAATTGAAGCCTAACCCTAAATTCATATGTTGACATTTAGACCTAGTCAATATAATGATGTCCACATTCTGAATGCCGTCAGAGTGACTTTATACAGACATTATATCTTTTTCCGGCAGGTAAAAGAATTTGCGCTGGTGAGAACATGGCTAAAATGGAGCTGTTTCTCTTCTTTACACGGCTGCTGCAGAACTTCACTTTCCAAGCGCCTCCGGGGGTTGAGCTGGACTTAGATGCTGCGGTTGGATTCACCACGCCTCCTAAACGCCATTACATTTGTGCTGTGCCTCGCGCATAAGACCAGAGCCAGAAACTACATTGGATCGAATTCACAGATGGACGCAGAAGCTACAGACGCTGTATTGTACGTAGCGGCTGTGGTAAAATATGCTAATGCCGCAGGAGGCATCTGGTGTAAATAGATGACTCGTGTTGGCTTCTCTGATCTGCTGCTATGTCTGGAGATGCAGCAGCGGATCATCTGCAGGATCATCAGTCATCGGAGTGACCCTCAAGTTATTCAGGGTGGCCGGTGTTTTCATGGTGCGTTCACGGACACAGCCACTGGCCTCTGCACACTTAGAAAATGGGGCAGAAAGCCCTCTGTTTTCTGGAACGCAGGCCGTCACCACTCCCTCCCCCGCCCCCAAATGCCTGCAGCTGTAAATTATGGGAATCATAGGGGGCACGGCGACTTTTGGGTTTGCGTACATTTCTTAATTAGGCCCTTTGTTAGCAGACTTGCTACGGTAATTTCTATCACTCTTGACCAAAACATCACGTACTGTAGCTCCCTGTATGTACAGCTCTTTGTGTGCTTTATAAAGTCTTTGGTGAAAAGCACAGCATGAAATCAGAGAGCTGAAATGAATGATCCATTTCTTTCAATCAGTCTATTAGGATCTATTTGTAAATAAAAAGTACAATTTGAAACAAAAATATATTTTATAATGCTATTTTTGTACAAATCCTATTGGTATATTACTGTACGTATCAAAAAGTAAAAACAAGAAATGCGCAGACACCATCACAATCATTGTATATATTACTTTTACTACAGATGTGACTTACAGTAAGTAATCAAAAGGAGATAATTGTGAATCCTCTTACAAACTAAATCTCAGGAATGTACTGTAACCACGGTTACGCAATACATTTGGCAAAAGTTGCATGAAAATGTGTAAATAAATGAAATGAAATAAATCAAATTCGGACATATTCAGACAATCCCTTTAATAAAAAACATATTTTTTTTTCTTTTGATCAAAGAAAACCTGGCTTATCGTGTCCTAAATGTTTGTTACTGTTTGTGTATCACGTATACAACAATAATTTTTTTCCAGTTTTTAGTTTTTGAGCTGTTTATATAATATTGTAATACTGAATCTCAAAATCATGGTCTTGTGTAAAAAATAGTGATCTTTAGGGCTTGGTCCCACTAACATTATCAGTGTGTAGGCAGTATCTGATACCTCTGACGGCAGCAATTGGTGGCAATGACTCTTTCGCAGTGCGTTCGGTATTTCACATATCTGTGAACAGAAACCGACATAGCATGACGTGAAATGGGGCCAATAGTGAAGACTTCTCATCTGGGCCTGATTAAAAATGGGCATTCCACTTGGAACACTTGTATAAGGTGCCATCTTACCATATCCAGAGGACCGACCTGTGAGGTAACCAATCAGGGCGCACTCTGTCCACAGCAACCAGTAAAACAGAATGGAGGAGTCAGCGCCTGCACATACTGCCAGCATAGGAATGCATGGCACGCCCAATAGAGGTATGGCCAGAGGTTAAAGTGAGCCGGAACGGGGCAGAACTGCGTTCCGTCAGTTCCATTCGGAGCTGGAACGCAGTTCCGGCTCACCTAACCCAGGGAGAAGTCGGACGCCCGCTGAGATTTTGTTGCCAGCGGGCGCCAGCTTCTTCCTCTCAGTGGCTGCTGGAGCTCACTCCTGAGCTCCGGCTTCCAGCTCAGGCAGTGTAAGCGTGTGGCGCTATGGGAGAGACGTCATGACGTCTCCCATAGATCCGAAGAGCGGCCGGCCAGGTGGAGGGCAGCAGTGGTCTGGAAGCAGGAGTGGGGCTGGTGAGTATTGTGTTTTCTCTTACGCCCTAGAGGACACTGGGGTCCACATTAGTACCATGGGGTATAGACTGGGCCACTAGGAGCCACTGGCCCTTTAAGAGTTTAATAGTGTGGGCTGGTTCCTCCCTTTATGCCCCTCCTACCAGACTCCATTTAGAAAATGTGCCTGGAGGAGCCGGTCACAGCTAGGGGAGCTCCTAGAGCTTCTTTTAGTTTTAGTTTTTTCTAAGAGTATTTTAGGCACAGGGAGGCTGCTGGAAACAGCCTCGCTGCTTCGTGAGACTTAGGGGGGGGAGTAGTGTCCAACCCTGAGAGGTTAAGGGCCACTATCTCCGCTGACAGGGCACTGAGCTCCTGAGGGTGATGATCGTTAGCCACCCGAGGCATCCGCTCACTCCCGCAGCATGCCGCCACCCCCTAACAGAGCCAGAAGACTCGTGTGGTGAGTGAGTCACCGGCGTGAATGGCGGCACAAGGGTAGGAGCGCAGTACTAACTGTGCTCCGGAGAGCTTAACGGTACACAGTGTGGCGCTATGAGGGGCGCCCTGAGCCAGTGCAGATACCCAACACTGGTCGGCAAGGCTATCGGGGACCTCGGTAACGCTGCTAGCAGAATCCTCAGGCCAGTATAATCATTTGAAAGTGCGGGAAGAGGCGCCATGTCCAGGGGGTGGAGCTTCTCAGAGCGGACCCAGCAGCATTCAGCTGCATTTTCTTCCGCCAGGTGGGTTATACTGCCTGATTCAGTGCTGTGTGTGTGCTGGCTCCAAGCTGTGTGCTTCTCTGAAGGATGTGCTAAATTTAGCACATCTACGATCATTTACTCTGACATGCGGGGGGATGCCCAGGACAGGGCTAGTCCACCCCGCATGTCAGGCTCATCGCTGCAGCACTGCAATCTGAATTATCCCCTTACTTTGTTTAGCAATTGTAGCTTCCCACTTAGATGGACTCCACTATCCTACACTGCTGCCAAGAAGCCTTATGCCAGGCATTCCCAACCACGGTCCTCAAAACACACCAACAGTGCAGGTTTTAGTGATATCCAGGCTTCAGCACAGATGGTTAAATCAAAATAACTGAGGTGCTAATTAAGTCACCTGTGCTGAAGCCTGGATATCACTGAAACCAGGACTGTTAAAGGCCCTACACACTTAAAGATTATCTGTCCAATCTGGCTGATTGGAAAGAAAATCTGGCAATGGCTGGGAGCAAATGACAATCAACAATTTGTTACCAAAATCAAGAAAATGGACAAAACAGTTCAGATAAATTGGTTTAATGAAACAAACTTAACCAATTTGTCTTAAAGTCCATTTTTGTCTATTGTCCAATGTTTGAGAGCAAATAGTGAATTGCCATTTGCTACCATACATTGCCAGATTTTCTTTCCAATCAGCCAGATTGGACAGATAATCTTTTAGTGTGTAGGGCCCTTTAGTGTGCCTTGAGGACCGCGGTTGGGAATGCCTGCCTTATACCATAGGTCTGCAAACTCGGTCCTCAGGACCCCACACGGTGCATGCTTTGCAGGTCTCCTCACAGAATCACAAGTGAAATAATTAACTCCACCTGCGGACCTTTAAAAATGTGTCAGTGAGTAATTAATACACCTGTGCACCTGCTGGGTTACCAGCAAAATATGCACTGTGTGGGCACCTGAGGACTGAGTTTGCACACCTATGCCTTATACAGTAGGTGAAGTAAACCAATCAGAGTACAAGCCGCAATGGCTTTCTACATTTACCAGTGCTTGTGGATCTTCATTATTATTTAACTTTGAAACAAAGGTTTGTGTTATAGGCTCTACACACTGGCCGATCCGCAGCCGAGCTGCCCGACGGCGGATACGGGCGACCCGGCGGCGGGGAGGTAGTGACGGGGGGAGTGAAGTTTCTTCACTGCCTCCGTCACCCGGCTGCATTGAAGTGCAGGCAAATATGGACGAGATCGTCCATATTGGCCTGCATGTACAGCCGCCGGGGGACCAGCGATGAACGAGCGCAGGGCCGCGCATCGTTCATCGCTGGAGCCTCCACACTGCACGATATGAACGTTCATATCGTGCAGTCATGTCGGCCAGTGTGTAGGGCCCTTTAGAGTACTTCTATTAGACTGCTGCCTTTTCACTGTAAAATTAATCCTAAATACCCTAAATGAAAAATGTGAACTCTTTAAGTAAAATAAAAATACAGCACTGTCACATAAAACAGTGGTTCCCAAAGTGATGATCAAGGAGAACTAACAGTGCAGGTTTTAAAGTTATCTATCGCTCAGCACAGATAGTTAAATCATATTGACTGAGGTATTTATTAAGTGACCTGTAACCAAGCATTAATATAGTTAAAACCTGGACCGTTCGTGATCCTTGAGGACTGAGTTTGGGAACCACTTGCATAAAATATAAAAAAATAAAATAAAAACCATCCAACAAAGAGCTCAATCTTCTTTCCTTCTTCATCTTTATTAAACTGCATTTTAGGAATTGTACTAACAAAATGCAAGTGAGATATCAATGATGCAAAGAAAAGTTATACCACGGTACTGTATGTTCGGGCGCTTGATGTATGAAGCACTCTTGCTAAGCTGCAGCCAAGGATAGGGGGAAATCTCTCCCTCAATAATACAAGATAAAGTGGAAAGGAGGCTGCACTCTGATATTATAAAACAATGGTTGCTAATAGCGATTGCATATAGTTAAAAATAACATTTTAATAAAAATAAACATATACATTTCTGTGTTTTTTTTTGTATTAAAATGTTATTTTTAACTATACGCAATTGCTATTAGCAACCATTGTTTTATAATATCAGAGTGCAGCCTCCTTTCCGCTTTATCTTGAAATTTCAGTGATGAATCAATGCAGTCTTTACTTGTAAACTCCAGTGTCGGAACTTCTTTAATTTTAGCTTTATTTTATCGTCAATCTATATTCTTGACTACTCCTTTTCATTTATTTCTTATTAGATGGTAAGTTCCCCAAAACAAAAAGAAGTAGATAACCTGGCATATATATGCAAGATCTTTATATAAAGGAACACTGTAGTTTCCTTAATGCAGGTACAAGCCCTGTGGACGCTTTGCATTCTGGAGCTTGATAAATTAGACAGCCTTGCAGCCCTGATAGGAAGCTATGGGGGCTACTCCTGCTGTTGGAAGTGGAGGGATATCTGCTGTGGTCCATCCATGGTCCATCCAGGAAATTGTTAATAGTTGTGGGTACTCTACTCTACTTTATCAAATAATATTGCCGGATATACCCCAAAACACTTGTTTTTGGGGTATATCCGGCAATATTAATTGATAAATAGACCCATTGATGTCATTTTATTTTGTTCAATGCTAAGTTAATGTTAGTCAATGTTTTTTTTTTATTATTGCAAACAATTGTAACTTTTAAAATGATCCTGGCTTTTTAATGCTGCTCAGACTTGATGGCTATCTAAATAAATAAATAGACCAAAGATCATGTACTGTAAATAAATGTTTTAATGTGACTGATGTTTTTAGTTAAAACTAGTTACTGATTTATAGCTGCTGTTTGATTTTAAACGAAAGGGCACGTTAACGAAGAGTGTTACAGAAGAGAGAGAACATATTTATAATGTCAAAATAGTTCTGTAACTGTAGGAAGTCCTTTTGAAGTTGGTCGCTGCGTACTACTCACCTCATTTATTCACACATGAGTGCAATTGTATACAACTGGAGTACAATTGGACTCATTCATTATACAGATAAACCAGGAGCCATTACTGATACCTCCTGCTTACATTACTTGTATGGTCTCCTGCTTACATTACTTGTATGGAGACCTTCATTCATCAAACACTGAAACTAAAAGTTTGCAGAGTTTGACTGCAGGAACATATATATGCTATCTTCAAAAAGTATTAGCTTCCGGACCCCCCACTCTTTCCTATTGTGGCATTTTTCTCTACAGTTGAATCAGTATGTCTGGTCTAGGTGGGGTGTTCATTAAATAAGATTCTGAGAGACCGGATGAGTGGAGAGGGTGCAGCCCTGAAATGTTGGGAGAAGATACTGGCGAGACATTTTATTGAGTGTGAAGCCTCCGAGACCTCACCTATTATTATTTCCTTTCGTCAGTACACCGCTCGGGCTTGGCCACCTACCTGGAATGATATCAATGTAGCAGTTTTTCACTCCATCTTGGGCTCCAAACTGGAAAAAGCAAAGTGGCTGAATATGTACAAGTAGCAACCCAAGGTAGGAGGGGAATATCTGATATCACCACCAGTAGAGAACAGTAGTTTGGGCCTGGATTACTACTGGAGGAACATGTTTTTTGTGGAACCGCACTAGTTAAACAATATTACTAACGTACCAAAATAAATTTTAACAATGACATACCAATATACATGCAGTTATTAAGTAGTTCTAGAACTGCTAATGATTGGCGGTGCTCCCAGGAATTTTGTAGGTTATACTACAATTGGAAAGGACAAGAGGAAAAGACAAAAAACCCTTGTTTGGGAGCACTCATTTGAAAAGATAAGGATAATATGTATAGTGAAAGATATTAAGACATAACCTTTATTTTAATCCTTGAATAAAAAGAAATTTTGGACAAAAAATTGGGACTCGTGTGTGTAAAAATCTTGTTTAACCTTTTTAGCAAATGAGGTACAAGATGATAAAGATGGTGAAAATATCAGTGGAGTTGTAAGGGATACCAAATGGTCTCATTGAGATACAGGGTATCCAGAAAATCACTGTACTAGCCTGGATTATGGATATCACTGATAGAGGCAGTATGGGCAAAATTCTGAGTTAGGTCAAGGTAGATCTCAAGGGGAATGCGAGAAGGGTGGAGCAAGGAATGTGATCGAGCTTCCCTTGGTGGAAGGGGTGGGGGGTGGGGGGTTTAATGTGGTGGGGTGGGTAACACTGAGCCCACTGCACCTGGTATTCTCAGGAGGTTTCCCGTCCTAGTACTGGCCAGGCCATGCCTGTTTAGCTTTCGAGATCAGATGTAATCGGGCGTATTCAGGGTAGTATGGCAGTGGGCCGTTATCAATAAGAAATGGAAAAAGAGAGGGAGAGACACTTCTATTTTCTGTACTCTAATGAATCAATACCATGATGGTCTGAGATAGTTTTTCCAGATTAGAGAGTGTGTATAGGGGTTTATAGGATGTAGGTTTCTCCCTTAAAAATGGCCCACTGCACCTGGTATTCTCAGGAGGTTCCCCTTCCAAATACTGACCAGGCCATACCTGCGTAGCTTCCGAGATCGGACAGGATCGGGCGTATTCAGGGTAGTATGGCCGTGGGCCGCTAATAAGGGGGAACAGAGGGTCACACTCTCCTTACTGTGTTTTACATAAATCAGCACAAAAATGGTATGAAATGGTATTTTCAGAAAAGAGTATTAGGCAGAAAAAAATGTGGTTAACAGAAATAAAAAGGATGCACAGTAATGGACTAGTATGTTATGTTCTGCGAGTGCAGGGTTATTTGCTACATTGGAGAAACCCACAATACAATTTTATGAGCTCAAGGCTGGCTCACAGAGAATTTTTAAACACAAAATGTGCAATATTGCTTGCTCCGAGTGCAGGGTTGTTTGCTGAATGGGAGAAACCCACAATACAATTTATGAGCTCAAGGCTGGCTCACAGCTTGCTCCTAGGAAACAAAAATCAGTAAATAAATATAGGTTTTAGAGCTCAGGGCTGGCTCACAAATAGATACATAATTGCATCCTCTTGAGGGCTGACATGACAATACAGAATAATAAAAAGTCTTTTGCACTTAAATGCTGCTATTCATGAAGACCATAAAGAATAGAAAAATAGAAAAAAATATAATACACTAATGTAAAAAGTAAATGGCAGGGCTATAAATGATATCCATAGAGGCATAGGCGGGGAAGTAATAAGATGTAGAAAATAAACAATCTTATTGGTTCTATTTATACTGCTCGTATTGCTATACAATTTAACTGCAGGGAGCAGGTTGTTTGGAGGGGGGGAGAAGTGAGTGAAGTCCTGGGTGATCTACAGTATATTACTGCAGCCGCAATGTGTGCGGCCAGTGTTCTCCAGGGATCCCCCGGCGTTCACCCGCTGACAGTGAAGGACGCGGCCGCCCGCTTCCGGACTGGGCGTTGCCGCGATGACGTCACCGAAGGACGTCTCTCTCGACGTACGTTTCACCTGGGTGGGCTTGGTCACGAGAGCCTCATATGCTATCTTCAAAAAGTATTAGCTTCCGGACCCCCCACTCTTTCCTATTGTGGCATTTTTCTCTACAGTTGAATCAGTATGTCTGGTCTAGGTGGGGTGTTCATTAAATAAGATTCTGAGAGACCGGATGAGTGGAGAGGGTGCAGCCCTGAAATGTTGGGAGAAGATACTGGCGAGACATTTTATTGAGTGTGAAGCCTCCGAGACCTCACCTATTATTATTTCCTTTCGTCAGTACACCGCTCGGGCTTGGCCACCTACCTGGAATGATATCAATGTAGCAGTTTTTCACTCCATCTTGGGCTCCAAACTGGAAAAAGCAAAGTGGCTGAATATGTACAAGTAGCAACCCAAGGTAGGAGGGGAATATCTGATATCACCACCAGTAGAGAACAGTAGTTTGGGCCTGGATTACTACTGGAGGAAACCGTAGTATATGTGCCTGGATTACTACTGAAGGGAACAGTAGTATATATGCCTGGGTTCCATGAGCGGAGAACAGTAGTATACGTGTCTGGGTTACACCTGGAGAAAACAGTACTATCTGTACCTGGGTTTTTCCTGGAGAGGACAGTAGTATATGCTCCTATTAATATGGAGAAAGGGTGATTCACATTTGCGCCAGACTTGTTCCAGTTGTACTATTGGATGAAATTCTTTCTCCTCTCCAATCAAAAGAACCGTAAATCCTCAGGAAAGTTTATATGGAAGAAAGTAAAATAATAAAAAACAAACAAAATAGAAGTGTGATAATATAATAATAGACACTTGATTTATAGCTTCACGTGGGTATGGGAACATTGAATTTAAACAACGCTATTTTCTCACATGAATATGTTACTACTGGAGAGGATAGTAGTATACTGCATGTGTCTGGATTACTCCTAGACCAAACAGTTTATGTGCATAGGTTAGTGCATGTGCCTGGGTTACACCAGGAGAGAGCAGTAGTATGTGCGCCTTGGTTACACCAGGAGAGATCAGTAGTATATGTGCCTGGGTTATACCAGAAGAGAACAGTAGTATATGTGCCTGGGTTAGACCAGAAGAGAGCAGTAGTATGTGTGCCTTGGTTACACCAGGAGAGATCAGTAGTATATGTGCCTGTGTTATACCAGAAGAGACCAGTAGTATATGTGCCTGGGTTACACCAGAAGAGAGCAGTAGTATGTGTGCCTTGGTTATACCAGAAGAGAACAGTAGTATATGTGCCTGGGTTACACCAGAAGAGAACAGTAGTATATGTGCCTGGGTTACATCAGAAGAGAGCAGTAGTATGTGTGCCTTGGTTACACCAGGAGAGATCAGTTGTATATGTGCCTGGGTTACACCAGGAGAGAGCAGTAGTATATGTGCCTGGGTTACACCAGGAGAGAACAGTAGTATGTGCACCTGGGTTACACCAGAAAAGAAGAGTAGTATATGTGCCTGGGTTATACCGGGAGAGAACAGCAGTATATAGCTTCATGGGAACATTAAATTTCCATTAAGCAATTTTTTCACATGAATATATGCTCCTATGTTACTACTGGAGAGGACAGTAGTATACTGCATGTGTCTGGATTACTCTTGGAGCAAATATGATATGTGCCTAGGTTACTTATGGAAAGAACAGTAGTATATGTGCCTGGGTTACACCAGGAGAGAACAGTAGTATATGTGCCTAGGTCACTCCTGGAGAGAACAGTAGTATATGTGCCTGGGTTACTCCTGGAGAGAACAGTAGTATATGTGCCTGTGTTACTCCTGGAGAGAACAGTAGTATATGTGCCTGGGTTACTCCTGGAGAGAACAGTAATATATGTGCCTGGGTTACTCCTGGAGAGAACAGTAGTATATGTGCCTAGGTCACTCCTGGAGAGAACAGTAGTATATGTGCCTAGGTCACTCCTGGAGAGAACAGTAGTATATGTGCCTGGGTTACTCCTGGAGAGAACAGTAGTATATGGGCCTAGGTCACTCCTGGAGAGAACAGTAGTATATGTGCCTGGGTTACTCCTGGAGAGAACAGTAATATATGTGCCTGGGTTACTCCTGGAGAGAACAGTAGTATATGTGCCTGGGTTACTCCTGGAGAGAACAGTAGTATGTGTGCCTGGGTTACTCCTGGAGAGAACAGTAGTACGTGTGCCTGACTTACTCCTGGAGAGAACAGTAGTATGTGTGCCTGAGTTACTCCTGGAGAAAACAGTAGTATGTGTGCCTGGGTTACACCAGGAGAGAACAGTAGTATGTGCGCCTTGGTTACACCAGGAGAGATCAGTAGTATATGTGCCTGGGTTATACCAGAAGAGAACAGTAGTATATGTGCCTGGGTTAGACCAGAAGAGAGCAGTAGTATGTGTGCCTTGGTTACACCAGGAGAGATCAGTAGTATATGTGCCTGTGTTATACCAGAAGAGACCAGTAGTATATGTGCCTGGGTTACACCAGGAGAGAGCAGTAGTATGTGCGCCTTGGTTACACCAGGAGAGAGCAGTAGTATATGTGCCTGGGTTATACCAGAAGAGAACAGTAGTATATGTGCCTGGGTTAGACCAGAAGAGAGCAGTAGTATGTGTGCCTTGGTTACACCAGGAGAGATCAGTAGTATATGTGCCTGTGTTATACCAGAAGAGACCAGTAGTATATGTGCCTGGGTTACACTAGAAGAGAGCAGTAGTATGTGTGCCTTGGTTATACCAGAAGAGAACAGTAGTATATGTGCCTGGGTTACACCAGAAGAGAGCAGTAGTATGTGTGCCTGGGTTATACCAGAAGAGAACAGTAGTATATGTGCCTGGGTTAGACCAGAAGAGAGCAGTAGTATGTGTGCCTTGGTTACACCAGGAGAGATCAGTAGTATATGTGCCTGTGTTATACCAGAAGAGACCAGTAGTATATGTGCCTGGGTTACACCAGAAGAGAGCAGTAGTATGTGTGCCTTGGTTATACCAGAAGAGAACAGTAGTATATGTGCCTGGGTTACACCAGAAGAGAACAGTAGTATATGTGCCTGGGTTACATCAGAAGAGAGCAGTAGTATGTGTGCCTTGGTTACACCAGGAGAGATCAGTAGTATATGTGCCTTGGTTATACCAGAAGAGAACAGTAGTATATGTGCCTGGGTTACACCAGAAGAGAGCAGTAGTATGTGTGCCTTGGTTATACCAGAAGAGAACAGTAGTATATGTGCCTGGGTTACACCAGAAGAGAACAGTAGTATATGTGCCTGGGTTACATCAGAAGAGAACCATAGTATACATGCCTGGGTTACACCAGGAGAGAGCAGTTGTATATGTGCCTGGGTTACACCAGGAGAGAGCAGTAGTATATGTGCCTGGGTTACACCAGGAGAGAACAGTAGTATGTGCACCTGGGTTACACCAGAAAAGAAGAGTAGTATATGTGCCTGGGTTATACCAGGAGAGAACAGCAGTATATAGCTTCATGGGAACATTAAATTTCCATTAAGCAATTTTTTCACATGAATATATGCTCCTATGTTACTACTGGAGAGGACAGTAGTATACTGCATGTGTCTGGATTACTCTTGGAGCAAATATGATATGTGCCTAGGTTACTTATGGAAAGAACAGTAGTATATGTGCCTGGGTTACACCAGGAGAGAACAGTAGTATATGTGCCTAGGTCACTCCTGGAGAGAACAGTAGTATATGTGCCTGTGTTACTC
This sequence comes from Pseudophryne corroboree, assembly GCF_028390025.1. NCBI lineage: Eukaryota > Metazoa > Chordata > Amphibia > Anura > Myobatrachidae > Pseudophryne > Pseudophryne corroboree. The sequence continues at coordinate 66,143,489 of NC_086447.1, forward strand.
CTGGAGAGAACAGTAGTATATGTGCCTGGGTTACTCCTGGAGAGAACAGTAGTATATGTGCCTGGGTTACTCCTGGAGAGAACAGTAGTATATGTGCCTAGGTCACTCCTGGAGAGAACAGTAGTATATGTGCCTAGGTCACTCCTGGAGAGAACAGTAGTATATGTGCCTGGGTTACTCCTGGAGAGAACAGTAGTATATGTGCCTAGGTCACTCCTGGAGAGAACAGTAGTATATGTGCCTGGGTTACTCCTGGAGAGAACAGTAATATATGTGCCTGGGTTACTCCTGGAGAGAACAGTAGTATATGTGCCTGGGTTACTCCTGGAGAGAACAGTAGTATGTGTGCCTGGGTTACTCCTGGAGAGAACAGTAGTACGTGTGCCTGACTTACTCCTGGAGAGAACAGTAGTATGTGTGCCTGAGTTACTCCTGGAGAAAACAGTAGTATGTGTGCCTGGGTTACACCAGGAGAGAACAGTAGTATGTGTGCCTGAGTTACTCTTGGAGAAAACAGTAGTATGTGTGCCTGGGTTACACCAGGAGAGAACAGTAGTATGTGCGCCTGGGTTACACCAGGAGAGAACAGTAGTATGTGCGCCTGGGTTACACCAGGAGAGCACAGTAGTATATGCGCCTGGGTTACACCAGGAGAGAACAGTAGTATATGCGCCTGGGTTACTCCTGGAGAGAACAGTAGTATATGCTGATAGCTGGGGGTCCCCTTTCTCTATGGGTACCAGATTTTTGAAAATCGTCCCTGGGGAACCAGAGATATCCGACTTCAAAGCAGTGGTCCCCATCTGAGCCTGTTAATTGCTCTTCCTAGCCAGCTATTTCAGGTTCTGTCTGACTTAGAGGGTATATTCCAAAAGATGGGACTCTCCCCATTTGGTGGACACTGGCAGCTACTCTCTACTATGCCCAGAAACAGAGATATCAGCCTTCCAGGAGCTGGTCCCTGCTCCAGCTCCACACGCCTAATATGCAGTTTATATTTCAATTGATGGGTTGCTCTGGCTCCTGAACTCTGATCTCTAAGTCCCCAGTAAAAGGTGGGACTCTCTAGTTTTTTTTTTTTTATCCCATTGAATGCTAACAAATTTATTTCCAGGGACTGGAGATATCTGCAGTCAAGCAAGCTGCCCTCCCACCGGAAAATGCTGAATATTAATCCCACTCCACTATCTACCCCTCCCCTGCATATTAAACACCCCCTACCACCCTGGAAGTCATGTACCGGGGGGCCCTCATTCAGTCCAATGCCCCCTTCTACAGTTTAGTGCTCTCCCTCCCGCCCCATCTCCCACCATCTGTGGAGTAATTAGCAGATATGACTGATCCAGGTCCTACATGCTGAGCGGAAGATAGACCACCCCCTACCGCCTGCGAGATATCACAGCTGCCGCTGATTGCACCCCCTACTGTTGGAGGATGGGTAGGGGCCCAAGTACATTGCTTTACCCAGGGGCCCACACTGCTGTTAACACACCCCTGACTGTATGCATACGTTTTATCTTTCACTCTGATGCTGAAACTGAGAGATAACAGTACTAACATGTACTGTACACAACAGAACAGAGGCACCATTTCCCCCATAAAGGGGTTTATACCCGCACCCTGCCCGGTATCATTTACTGTTCTCAAGCATGTTATATATCGCACAATGGCCCTCATTCCGAGTTGTTCGCTCGCTAGCTGCTTTTAGCACCATTGCACACGCTAAGCTGCCGCCTACTGGGAGTGAATCTTAGCATAGCAGAATTCCGAACGAAAGATTAGCAGAATTGCGAATAGAAATTTCTTAGCAGTTTCTGAGTAGCTCGAAACTTACTCCTCCACTGCGATCAGTTCAGTCAGTTTCGTTCCTGGTTTGACGTCACAAACACACCCAGCGTTCGCCCAGACACTCCCCCGTTTCTTCAGACACTCCCGCGTTTTTCCCAGAAACTGCAGCGTTTTTTCGCACACACCCATAAAACGGCCAGTTTCCGCCCAGAAACACCCACTTCCTGTCAATCACACTCCGATCACCAGAACGATAAAAATCTTCGGTAGGCCGTGAGTAAAATACCAAACTTTTGTGCTAATTTACTTGGCGTAGGCGCACTGCGAACATTGCGCATGCGCAGTTTGCGACTAATCGCTCCGTTGCGAAAAAAACTAACGAGCGAACAACTCGGAATGAGGGCCATTGTATATTTCATAATATCTTTCCAGACTCAAATATAGGGGCCCATTTATTAAACCTTGGAGAGTGATAAATAGCATGGTAATCAAGTACCAGCCAATCAGCTTCTATCTGCCATGTTACAGACTGTGTTTGAAAATGACAGGTAGGAGCTGATTGGTCGGTACTTTATCACCATGCTCTTTCTCACTCTCCAGAGCTTGATAAATCTGGGCAATAGTTTTAAAAATAAATCTTTCAGTATAAGATCTCCTTACTCCTAAATCCTCGGTCACCCTACACTATTGAGTACAGAACCTAACAATTGTCGGTATTTATTTTCTTCCTGACTAAATCTGAGACAGGAACTTGTTATATGAGACAGCAATTACTATAGTAATATATTGTTGTCAAGAGATTCATGTTATTTTGATTGACTGAAAGATAATAGGTATAACGATAAATTATAGGCTTGTCAAATGCTGAATGATTACTCCTGTTACTTCCCTCACTGTATCCAAGAGAAATGTTTAATCTCACAATATTCCCGATATCTAGAGTTGAGCACAATATACAGTTGCTGATAGCAGATACACTTACCGAAAATGGTCATGACACAACTGCATTTTTGTGACTACTCCTCATTAACACCTTCAAACAGTTACTTCCTGTTAATCACTTTTGCAGTGCCATCACAGCTGATGCGCAGTCTTCTGACAACCGCTCACTTACATGGATATTGGTCCCAGTGTGCAAACATTGATTATGCCCTTGGTCCTCAAATTTTGAAAATGTCAGTAGTGGAATTTATTGCTACAGTATGTGATGTCACACCCGGCCACAAGGGTAGTCACCACTGGAGTGTAATCGGGAGGAAGGTTCCTCAACGCTGGAGAAGCTAGGAGGGAATGCTGCAACTTACATTATGAAGAAGCCTGATCGCGGGATTAACCTGTGCCCTGTACTTAAGCCCCACCTCCTGGTGATGTCATCTGTCAGTTACTGGAAGGGCTAGGGGGAAGCGTCACTACAAGAGGGTGTGGGCCCCCGTTGGAATGAAAAGGGCACGGTTAGCATCCAGGAGGTGGCCATTTTAGGTAGGACCACGGGACAGGAGGATAGAGGTCCTTCAGTACCTTGGCATTTGCGGTGGGGTATAGCACTACCATGAGGGCAATATCAGTTTAAATGTGGAATTCCTAATAAGCCCCAGGCTCACTTAGGAAGTAAAAAAAACAACTAGACTAAAGTAGCTCCCCTGGCGCCAATATAATTAGATTTGTTTAATTAACAACATGTATATGTCCCAAATCTGCATGCAGCTCACTATACACAGAGGGACTTCCCAACCCTCTTCAGATATAAGAGAAAACTAAGGGGCCCTACTCACTGGCCGACCCGCCGCCGAGCTGCCCGACGGCGGATACGGCCGACGAGCGACCAGGCGGCGGGGGGGCAGTGACGGGGGGAGTGAAGTTTCTTCACTCCCCCCGTCACGCGGCTGCATTGAAGTGCAGGCAAATATGGACGAGATCGTCCATATTGGCCTGCATGCACAGCCGACGGGAGACCAGCGATGAACGAGCGCGGGGCCGCGCATCGTTCATCGCTGGAGTCTCCACACTGAAAGATATGAACGAGTTCTCGTTCATTTATGAACGAGATCGTTCATATCTTTCAGAAAATCGGCATGTGTGTAGGGCCTATAAGAAAAGAGAAACTACAGACAGCGCTTGCAGATTTCTTATTATAATAAATTTATTAATTAATTTTTATCTCAATGATAGATTTCCACTAATGTTATTATAGTACCAAAACTAAAAAAATCTTTCCCTTGCCTTAACAACAAATTTGCATGTGAAATTACTAAAACCACATTAATACTTCATATTACATATAATAAAACATTCAATGCTCTGCTCCTTACATCAATTTAGCTAACCCTTTTAGTGCTGAAAAGATACAGTAGTTTCAATGGATAATGTTGCATTTAGTTGTTACAAAGTTTACAGCAGCTGAGTCCGTGGTTAGGTTACTTATTTCCACTCGGTTCTCTGCTGAATCCTTTCTTTAGTAGTTGTGATCTTAAGCTGGATGTTTATGACACTAAGTGAGATACACTATAGGTGAAAGGGATTGCATTTAATCACACACAGTCCGTGTAAAATCCAGTAGTTTTTTTCCTTCTTTCTCCCCCTCCTCACTTTAAAGTGACACTGATCCAGTTAGCAGTAGTTTAAACATGCATAGCTTTTTGGAGCAGTGAGGTTAATAAATAAAGTCACAATTTTTACAAAACATGGCCATGTTAGATTTTGATTACCACTCCGCCTCAGGTTATGATTCTGCAGTACTCCCGGCTCTGGTGCTGATTGACCTTTCGTGGTGAGCCTTATCCGGAGATACGTCCAAATTCTTCCTGATGCTCGGCGGTGGTGAATAGAGTTGTCACTGGCAGGTGAAGTGAAGAGACGCGTTTCACTGCCTATGGACATCGGCAGCTTCCACCAGACTGATGGAAGCTGCCGATGTCCATAGGCAATGAAACGCGTCTCTTCACTTCACCTGCCAGTGACAACTCTATTCACCACTGCCGAGCATCAGGAAGAATTTGGACGTATCTCCGATAAGGCTCACCACGAAATGTCAATCAGCACCAGAGCCGGGAGTACTACAGAATCATTAACCTGAGGCGGAGTGGTAATCAAAATCTAACATGGCCATGTTTTGTAAAAATTGTGACTTTATTTATTAACCTCACTGCTCCAAAAAGCTATGCATGTTTAAACTACTGCTAACTGGATCAGTGTCACTTTAAAGTGAGGAGGGGGAGAAAGAAGGAAAAAAACTACTGGATTTTACACGGACTGTGTGTGATTAAATGCAATCCCTTTCACCTATAGTGTATCTCACTTAAACCCTTTCACATCGCACAAATAACCCGGTACCGACACGGCATATTGCCGTGTCGAACCGGGTCAGTGTGCGATGTGAAAGCACACTGGCCGATTTAGCGGGTCGCCTGACCCGGTAAATCAACCCGGTAAAAAAGAAGGGTTTTACCCGGGTTGATTACCGGGTCAGGTGCGGTGTGAATGGGAGCCGTGTCGATGCGACACGGTTCCCATTCACAAGATAGGGAGAGGCGGCGCTGGAGATGAGCTCATCTCCCGACGCCGCCTCCACCCCCGCCCCTGCTGCTGCTGCGCGCTCCGTTGTTATGGCAACCGACCCGGTATATTGCCGGGTCGGAAAGCCAGCAGCGGAGTGCAAATGCCGGATCCCACCCGGTAAGTACACGTTTGTCTTACCGGGTAGGATCCGGCATTTGCAGTCTGAATGCAGCATTAGTGTCATACATATCCAGCTTAAGATCACAACTACTAAAGAAAGGATTCAGCAGAGAACCGAGTGGAAATAAGTAACCTAACCACGGACTCAGCTGCTGTAAACTTTGTAACAACTAAATGCAACATTATCCATTGAAACTACTGTATCTTTTCAGCACTAAAAGGGTTAGCTAAATTGATGTAAGGAGCAGAGCATTGAATGTTTTATTATATGTAATATGAAGTATTAATGTGGTTTTAGTAATTTCACATGCAAATTTGTTGTTAAGGCAAGGGAAAGATTTTTTTAGTTTTGGTACTATAATAACATTAGTGGAAATCTATCATTGAGATAAAAATTAATTAATAAATTTATTATAATAAGAAATCTGCAAGCGCTGTCTGTAGTTTCTCTTTTCTTAGTTTTCACTTAGGAAGTGCTCAGCAGCTAAGAGAAGCCCTTGGGTGTATACAAGAGGGGAGTTGCCTGTCCCACCTCCCCTCCCCCACAGCAAGAAGTATCTGCATTCATCCTCATTTATAAAAAAAAAAAAAAAGGAAGCCCTGTATGTTAAAGAGCCCCCAAAAGTAAAGGGGAAGGCAGTGCAACATTTCTGAGATCAGAAGTGAGAGAGAGAGAGAGACCCCCGGCAGAAGACAAGAAGGGGGAATGCTTTTGGCTGTGGCGTGCCTGCAGTGAGGCGGAAGAGTGCAGTGGAGAGGGCCCCTATACAGTGTGACCCTGCAGCAGACCAATCAGAGATCTCCTGTGAAGTGGAACCCTGTGTGTAAGAGGGTGAGTGCCTTCATGTCATGTATAATGATGGATCCCTGGTTGATATCTCAATAGTGTGGGAGGGGACATTGCAAGATGGCAGTGAGGCTAGAGGGGAGTTCCATGGGAGAGTCTTGAGTAACCATATACTTATGTAGAAGAGCCCAGCAGTGGAAGGGTTAAAGGCCTGCATAAAATGGCCAGACCATCAGATGAAAGGTCCCTATATAGTGGGATATGTAATAGTGGCAGAGCCCCCTGTATATAGAGGACGGTAGTATGCCTGAAGAAGGTGTATGCAGGGTGATGGAAGGAGAGATGGTCCTTGTTTTTTTTTTTTTTATAAATTTCTTTAGTAGACAGCCATAAAGTCACAACAGACGTTGCCAGATATTAAGGTACAAGATTATTCAGCAGTGACATATATTCAAATTCTAGAATGAATAAAATACAGAGAATTGAAGGCTGTACAGTTTTTTTTTTTTTTTTGTAAGAGAAGAAGAAAAATAGAAACATTTCACAACAAATAATGCGAACTCATCTGTGTAGTAATAAAGGTAGTAGCAGTACTAGGGGGGGGGGGGGGAGGGGGGGGGGTTTACGTGTGTGCACCATCTCCCCCAATAATAAGGAACAGTCCAGACAAATGAGTTAAATATCACATCAGTTGAAGGGAAGTAGAGATAGGACAGAGAAAGGAAAAAAATAGAGGAAAGAAAAGAGAAAAGGATAAACATAGAGAGCAAATAAAAAGAACTAGTACCGAGGTACCATAGATGGGCAGTATATGTTGCCGGGGGGGGTGATCAAATCCATATTCTGGGCGAGGAGAGTAGATCATGGGTTTGGAGTGAGTATTGTATTATGTAAAACCCTAATGAGGAGTGTCGATGCTATAAGCAGGGCATCTCAATTAAACCTATCTTTCAGCCCAGCGGTGGTCAAGTAATTGTTCCCACTATCCGGCTAGTCCAATACCATGTTGTGTCTCGGAATACCTTCCAGATACCTTCACGCCTGTCTAGGGGTAAAGTCTCTATATAGGTTCCCCATTTTTTGTGGAAAAGCATCACTCCATTTTCAATTTCAAAAGTGGCCATTCGTCTCTCACAAAACAGTACGTCTAATAAGGCAGATTCCCATTCTCCCACCGATGGAGCAGTTTTATATATCCAATGCCGCAGTATCACCTGTTTCGCTACCGTGACCATCACAGTCAGTAAAGGGATCACAGGAGGAAGGTCAAACCGCGACAGCCAGGGCGAGAAGTCCGCTAACAGCAACGGGCCCACTTCTTCTGGAAGAGGTAATTTAAGTAAACGGAATAAATACTGGAGAATCTTACGCCAGAACCGTTCAATTTTCCCACATAACCAGAGATTGTGTGCAAGGGATGCTCCACTCACTCCACATTTAGGGCAACTGCCCGTCTCACCAGGGCGGAAGTGTTGTCTTTGAGAGGGGGCTATATACATCCTGTTTAGAGTTCTTAAATGTATTTCTTGTAGTGTAGCGGATTTTAGAGCCTTTAGGACCAATTCAGTGTTCGCAGAAATCTCGCCCATCGCGGGTGCCTCCGGGAGCTCCCGCCGCCATGAATCAGAGAGAGGGGACCAAGAGGGGGCTGACACCTCAATCAGGTCACTATAAAGATAACGAATTTTGAATGGATTATGTCTGCAAAACGTGAGAGTGTCGAGTATTGTTCGAGTCGAGGCCTTTTTTCCCAGGGGGTCACCTAGGGAGTTAATGTAGTGGCGCGCTTGGAGATACATAAAGAAATTAGTGTGGGGCAAAGAAAATCTGTCACGTAGTTGCTGAAAGGAGAGCATCTGTCCACCAGGATCAAAGACATCTCTGATAGAATAAATTCCTTTACATTTCCATGTGTAAAAATGGCGATTATCTAAAGAAGAGGGGAAATTAGGGTTGCCCCATAAGGGTATATACGGTGACTCAAAAGGGTTAGTATGGAATAGTTTATGAGTGGAGATCCAGGACCTATAAGTATCCCAAAACAAAATATTAGTCTTAAGCTCCTGGGGTAGTTTAGATAGTGGTGTGTGAAGCAATGCTGCAGGGGAATAAGGGAAAAATAATGCTTCTTCCAATTCCAGGTTCGTAAATAGATCTGACCGGAGCAGCCAGTCTGAGGCGAACTTAAATAGTGCTGCTCTAGCAAACATCGTCACATTGGGCATACTCAGACCACCTTTTCGTTTGTTGACATAAGTTCGGGCTTTGGGCATGCGAGGCTTAGCATTTTTCCAGATAAATTTTGAAAATATTTGCGAGCAGAGTAGGGAGTCTTGTTGTTATGATTCCCGTACTCCAGACCAGAGGAGATCTTATGGCAGAGGTCTGGGTACTGGAAAGATATGCTGGTTATGGGAGCAGGAAAGCCTAGTAACCCCTGGCGCCCTAACTCCGTTGTCTCGCCCGTGTTGTCAGAAATCCCCTGCGAGACTATGGTTGCTTGAGCCCATGGCAGCCGCGTTCGAAGGGCGGATTATGTCTGCCCAACCCCGATGCCCCCTCAGGTCTTAATGGGAGACAAAGGGAAATCCGAGACAGGGTGATAACAAGGGGCCCTCTGACTAAGCAACCAGGCCAGGGGTTACAAGCTATCTAACTTAACCAAAAGTATGTGCGGACAAACCGCCAGGGAAAAGGACAACCAAAAGATCCCCTGATCCGTTACTCCTATCCAGCACCGCTGGATACCAGAGTGGATCTGTGGGAGCGGAATCCTTCGCAAAAAACTCCGGAACACAAAGAAACTAAATAATAAATAGTAAGCGGTCAGGCCGCAACACACGGCTACGCCGCGACTCACGAACACCACAGGATGTTAAAAGGTGCTCGGTCGGACTCCAGGAATAGATGACAAATTCCGAGTACTGGATAACTGAGGACAGGAACAACCGGATTGAGCAGGACTGGAAACTCTCTGTAACAGACTCAGCAAACAGGAAGCTATCACCGGCGTCTGTAAGAAGTCCTGAGAGTGCCTTTATTTGGGAACCCTCCAATCAGGATCCAGACAGGGTAATAAACATCATGCCGTGCAGCTGCATGCTGCACGGCCAGGATACAAATGAACTCATTATCTAGACCTAGCAACGGGGAACGCGGTCCGACAGTGGCGTCCCCGTTGCTATGGTCTGAGCGGCTCCGTGCGCCCGGCGTCTAGCGTTGCTAGGGAGCCGGCGGCTGTGTGCCTGCGGCGTCCCTAGTTGCTAGGCGCCGGGCCGCACTGACGGGCGGACCCTCGGCGCCTAACAGTACCCCCCCCTTGAGGAGGGGTCAAGGAACCCCTAAAGCCAGGTTTCTGAGGAAATTCTCGAAAAAATGCCTTTTTAAGCCTTGGAGCATGGAGATCCTCATCCAGGACCCAAGACCTTTCTTCTGGACCATAACCTCTCCAATGTACCAAAAAATAAAGCCGACCCCGGGACAACTTGGAATCGAGAACCTTCTCCACCAAGAACTCCTGCTGACCCTGTACATCTATTGGTGATTTCCCCTGAGGGATCTTGCGAGGAAATCTACTGGACAAAACATATGGTTTTAACAAGGAGCAATGGAAGGTATTCCCGATCCGTAAAGTTTTTGGTAAACGTAACCGGAAAGCAACTGGGTTGACTTTTTTGATAATATGAAATGGTCCAATAAATTTAGGACCCAATCTGGCTGAGGTTTGTCGAAGTTTAATGTTGCGAGTCGACAACCATACCCTATCTCCAACTTTAAAAGTGCACGGCCGCCGGAGCCTGTCAGAAATTTTTTTCTCCCGAAATGCCGCTTTTCTGAGAGCCAGGTGCACTTTTCTCCAAATGAGTTTGAGATGAGAGGTCAAGGTCAGTGAGGAGACAGAGGAATGTTGAAAAAAGGAATTAGCTCTGGGGTGAAAACCAAAAACTGTAAAAAATGGAGATACATTGGTGGAGGAATGACAGGCATTGTTGTAAGCAAACTCTGCTAACGGAAGAAACTCAGACCAGTCATTTTGGAGTTTGGCCAAGTACAAACGCAAATATTGTTTTAATGATTGATTAACTCGCTCAGTCTGCCCGTTGGATTGGGGATGGTAGCCAGACGTTAAAGATAATTTCATCTTTAATGAGGCACAAAAAGACTTCCAAAATAGTGCAATGAATTGTGGACCCCGATCAGAAACAATATCAGTGGGTAACCCATGGAGTCTGAAAACATGGCGGAGGAACAAGACTGCCAATCCCTGGGCAGATGGCAATCGAGGAAGAGCAATGAAATGGGCCATTTTGCTAAAACGGTCCACTACCACCCATATGACTCGGCATCCGGCTGACAGAGGGAGGTCCACCACAAAATCCATGGAAATATGAGACCATGGCCTAAGAGGAACATTCAAGGGCATAAGTTGACCGATAGGCAAGGAACGGGGAACCTTATGCTGTGCACAGACCTGACAAGAAAAAACAAACTCCTTAATGTCTTTGGAAAGACCAGGCCACCATACCGAGCGGGAAACTAATTCAAAGGTTTTTGCGATCCCCGGATGCCCGGCAACTTTGCTATCGTGAAACTCCGTCAAAACTGTTGCTCTCAGAAACTCGGGGACATAAAGACGACCAACAGGAGTATTTCCAGGAGCTTGATGTTGAAGCTGCTTTAACTGGGTAAAAAAATCTTGTGTGAGGCCTGCCCGAATGACTGAAGACGGAAGTATGGGAGTAACAGGACTGTTGTCTTGAACTGGAAGAAAACTGCGTGACAGGGCATCTGCCTTGGTATTCTTGGAACCTGGCCTGAAGGTGATAATGAACTTGAAACGAGTAAAAAATAAAGCCCAGCGAGCTTGCCGGGCATTCAGCCGTTTAGCTGATTCAATGTATTGAAGATTTTTGTGATCAGTCAAAACTGAAATGGTATGAGTGGCTCCTTCAAGCCAATGCCTCCACTCCTCGAAAGCCCATTTAATAGCCAGTAATTCCCGGTTACCAACATCGTAGTTGGATTCAGCAGACGAGAATTTCCTGGACATAAAGGCACAGGGATGTAATTCTAGGGAATCCGGATCCTTTTGAGATAGGATGGCCCCTACTCCAACCTCCGAGGCATCAACCTCAACAATGAAAGGCAATTCTGGGTTGGGATGTCTGAGGACAGGGGCTGAGACAAAGGCTTGTTTCAAGGCCTGAAAAGATAACTCCGCTTCACGTGACCAGTTGGTAGGATCTGCTCCCTTCTTAGTCAGTGCCACAATGGGAGCAACTAGGTCAGAGAAAGAGTGAATAAATCTTCTATAGTAATTCGCAAACCCTAAAAAGCGCTGAATTGCTTTTAAATTGGTGGGTTGCGCCCAACTAAGGATGGCTTGGAGCTTCTTTGGTTCCATACAGAATCCCCGAGGGAAAATAATGTACCCTAAAAAGGATACCTCCGTGACATGAAATTCACACTTCTCCAGCTTGGCATATAGGTGATTTTCACGTAATTTCTTTAGAACCTGACGCACCTGGGCAACATGTTGTTCTATAGAGTCAGAATATATCAAAATATCGTCTAAGTAGACTACAACGAATTTTCCAAGAAATTCACGGAGCACATCGTTAATGAGATCCTGGAAAACTGCCGGAGCGTTGGACAGGCCAAATGGCATAACCAGATACTCATAGTGGCCTGACTGAGTACTGAATGCCGTTTTCCACTCATCCCCTGACTTGATTCTGATAAGGTTATATGCTCCTCTCAGGTCAATCTTAGAAAAAATCACAGCCGAACGTAGCTGATCAAAGAGGACAGAAATCAGCGGCAAAGGGTAAGTATTCTTTACTGAGATTTTATTCAAGGCTCTAAAGTCAATGCAAGGTCTGAGTGATCCATCCTTCTTCTCCACGAAGAAGAAGCCTGCACTTAAAGGGGATTTAGATGGCCTGATAAATCCTTTCCCTAGGCTTTCTTTAACATACTCATTCATGGCCACAGTTTCAGGTCCGGACAATGCATATAACCTTCCCTTAGGCAAAGTGGCACCTGGAATTAACTCAATAGCACAATCATAAGGCCTATGGGGAGGCAGAATATCCGCATTGCCCTTGGAAAATACATCAACAAAATCCTGGTATTCCACAGGAATGGGTACGGGAATGACAGCAGCTATTCTGATGGGAAGCATAATACATTCCTTATTACAGATGGTACCCCATTGTAAGATCTCCCCCGACTGCCAATCAATGATGGGATTATGAAAGGCCAGCCAAGGGTGACCCAGAACCACAGGAACGGCTGGGCAATGGGTAAGGAAAAACTCAATCTTTTCAGAATGCAGAGCTCCTACTGAAAGTAGAACAGGAGGTGTACAGAGAGAAATAACCCCATTGGACAAGGGACTCCCATCTAAACCATGCATGGTGATACACCTACCCAAGGCTAACTGAGGAATACCTAAGGCCTTGGCCCATGTTAAATCCATAAAGTTCCCTGCAGCTCCACTGTCCACAAAAACCGAGACCGAGGAACAGAGGCTGCCAAAAGAAACCTTAGCTGGAACTAACAGTGAATTATTTGAGGAGATAAGCTGCAGACCAAAGTGAACCCCCTCACAACTCACTTGGTCGAGGCGTTTCCCGACTTGTTCGGACAACTACGGGCGAAATGTCCCTTACCCCCACAGTATAAACAAAGACCAGAATTTTGCCTTCTGGTTCTTTCTTCAGGAGACAGTTTGGAGAGGCCTATCTGCATGGGCTCCTCTATGTCCACAGGAATGGAAAAAACACAAGGAGTAGACCCGACAGATGCTCCTTTTTCAGCCCTCCGCTCTCTGAGACGACGATCAATCTTAATAGAGAGCTCCATGAGTTTATCGAGCGTCTCAGGAGCGGGATACTGAAGGAGACTGTCTTTTATAGACTCGGATAAGCCGAGGCGAAACTGACTGCGCAGGGCTGGGTCATTCCATCCACAGTCGTTCGACCAACGGCGAAACTCCGTACAATAAATCTCTGCGGGATTCCTACCCTGTCTGAGAGCACGCAACTGACTCTCGGCGGATGCCTCTCTATCAGGGTCGTCATACAATAGCCCTAAAGACCCCAGAAAGGCGTCTACAGACAATAAAGCCGGATCGTCTGTCTTTAAACCAAAAGCCCAGGTCTGAGGATCCCCCTGTAGCAAAGAAATAATAATTCCTACCCGCTGAGATTCCGTACCTGAGGAGACTGGTCTTAAACGAAAATACAGTTTACAAGACTCTTTAAAATTAAAAAACTGCTTTCTATCCCCAGAAAAACGGTCAGGCAGATGCATTTTTGGTTCAGGAATGACCCTCGGGGAAGTCCGTAACAGATCTTCCTGTGACCTCACCCGAAGGGACAGATCCTGAACCATCTGAGTAAGCTCTTGAATCTGGCTAACTAAAAGCTGGCCAGGATTTGGCCCAACACCGGTGGGATTCATGAGGCCGACAAAATCTCCCAACTGAACAAGGGAAAAAATTAACTCCTGTTAAATTTTAAATGTTAGTCTGGCCGGTGATAATGTTATGATTCCCGTACTCCAGACCAGAGGAGATCTTATGGCAGAGGTCTGGGTACTGGAAAGATATGCTGGTTATGGGAGCAGGAAAGCCTAGTAACCCCTGGCGCCCTAACTCCGTTGTCTCGCCCGTGTTGTCAGAAATCCCCTGCGAGACTATGGTTGCTTGAGCCCATGGCAGCCGCGTTCGAAGGGCGGATTATGTCTGCCCAACCCCGATGCCCCCTCAGGTCTTAATGGGAGACAAAGGGAAATCCGAGACAGGGTGATAACAAGGGGCCCTCTGACTAAGCAACCAGGCCAGGGGTTACAAGCTATCTAACTTAACCAAAAGTATGTGCGGACAAACCGCCAGGGAAAAGGACAACCAAAAGATCCCCTGATCCGTTACTCCTATCCAGCACCGCTGGATACCAGAGTGGATCTGTGGGAGCGGAATCCTCCGCAAAAAACTCCGGAACACAAAGAAACTAAATAATAAATAGTAAGCGGTCAGGCCGCAACACACGGCTACGCCGCGACTCACGAACACCACAGGATGTTAAAAGGTGCTCGGTCGGACTCCAGGAATAGATGACAAATTCCGAGTACTGGATAACTGAGGACAGGAACAACCGGATTGAGCAGGACTGGAAACTCTCTGTAACAGACTCAGCAAACAGGAAGCTATCACCGGCGTCTGTAAGAAGTCCTGAGAGTGCCTTTATTTGGGAACCCTCCAATCAGGATCCAGACAGGGTAATAAACATCATGCCGTGCAGCTGCATGCTGCACGGCCAGGATACAAATGAACTAATTATCTAGACCTAGCAACGGGGAACGCGGTCCGACAGTGGCGTCCCCGTTGCTATGGTCTGAGCGGCTCCGTGCGCCCGGCGTCTAGCGTTGCTAGGGAGCCGGCGGCTGTGTGCCTGCGGCGTCCCTAGTTGCTAGGCGCCGGGCCGCACTGACGGGCGGACCCTCGGCGCCTAACACTTGTTTAGTAATCGTAACGGGGAGCATCTGGAGCAAATAAGCCAGTTTCGGGAATATAACGGTCTTTATCACCACTATCCTGCCTAGTAGAGAAAGTTTAAGATCTTTCCAGGTTTCTAAGCGTGTTTTAATTTGTTGAATAATGGGTGTATAATTGAATAGATACAGCCAGGAGAGTTCCGAAGGGATATAAATACCTAAGTATTTTAGTTTAGTAGGGGTCAGCGTAAGTTGGGAAGTGAAGTCAGTATAGATGTGGGGGTCTTTTATGTTAGTCAGGGGGAGTAATTCAGATTTATGGGTATTTATGCGGTAACCAGCAAAGGTACTAAAACAGTGTATGGTGTCAAAAATAGCTGGTATCGAAGTACGGGGGTTGGTTACAAATAAAATCATATCATCTGCGAACAATCCAAGTTTAACTTCTCTCTACCCTACCGAGATCCCCGAAAAGGTCGGTAATTGTCTCAGTGCTATAGCCAGTGGTTCCAAGGCAGCCGCAAAAAGCAGAGGAGATAAGGGGCATCCCTGTCTAGTCCCCCTATGAATCATTAAGGGCCGTGATAGATATCTGTTCGTGTAAATTTGTGTAGATGCATTATGATATATAGTGCGTATAACGGCTATAAATCGGTCAGGAAAACCGAAACGTCGGAGTGTCTCAAACAGGTGGTCCCACGTCACCAAATCAAACGCCTTTTCGGCGTCCAATGACAGTAGGAAAGTGGGATCACCTGTCCCCACCTTGCCCAGGGACTGTATAACTGTCAGAACCTTACGGATATTGGGCACCGAGTGTCTGCCTGAGATAAAACCGGTTTGATCTTCATGGATTATTTCAGGCAAGATAGATTTTAGCCGATCCGCCAACAGTTTAGTAAACAGTTTGTAGTCCACATTAAGTAGGGAGATAGGGCGGTAAGAGGACGGGAGTAACGGGTCTCTACCAGGTTTGGGTATAACTCGAAGCAGGGCCGAGTTGAAATACTGTGGGATAGTAAGGTTGGAAAAAATAGAATTAAAAAAGGCCGTTAGAGAGTCCACTATTTTAGGGGAGAGCAATTTAAAGAATTCTCCGGATAAACCATCTGGTCCCGGGGTTTTCAATGGTTTAAGGGTTTTAATAGCTTCTGTCACCTCAGTGACAGTGACAGGGGCCATGAGAGAGTCTGACTGATCTGGGGAGATCTGAGGCAACAGTAATGTTTTCCAGAAGGAGGTTTTAGTAGGTTGATCAATGTCGCTATGTGAGTAGAGATCGGTATAAAAGGAGTGAAAAATATCTGTGATCGCCTTCCCTTCAGATTGTATACCAGAGGAAGGGTCTTTCAGAGCTGTTACATGTTGGGGCCCCTTATCGGATTTAAGCAGATTGGAAAGCATTCGGCTAGGCTTATCCCCATATTGAAAAAATTTATATTTTCCTGCAATAAGGAATTTATTGTCCATTTGTGTCAGAGTATGATCAAACTGGGTCTTAGCGTCCCTATATTTCTGTTTGTTAGGTAACGTGGGTGAGGATTTAAATTTTTGAAATGAGGAAGTGAGTACTGATTGTGCCGCCCTATATGCGGCGTCTTGGTCTCGTCTGTATTTCGCCATGTATGCAATTATGTCCCCTCGTAAAACAGCTTTAGCCGTCTGCCAAAACAAGGCAGGATCAGACGTGTGGGTAGAGTTATTAAGAACGTAAGAGTCCCAGGAAGTCATCAACATAGTTTTAAAGTCTGGAGAAGCCGCCATCTTGGCAGGGAATCTCCAATGTGAATTAGTACCTAAAGTGAGTCTACCTTGTAGCACAATCGATATAGGGGCATGGTCTGAAATGGTTATGGAGTTAATAGCTGCCTCAATAATCCTGGGGGACAGATCAGTGGAAACAAAAAAATAATCAATACGTGAAAAGGAATTATGGGTTGAAGAGTAGTAAGTATATTCCAATTCTACAGGGTTATGAAGACGCCATACATCAATCAGTCCCAGCTGTGCAGACATGTCATCCAGATTGATCCCGGGAAGTCGGGTCCTCTGGGACGAGGCACCCTTCCTGTCCAGGACCAGAGAGGATACCATATTCATATCCCCTCCAACAATAAGGGAGGTATGCGAATATGGGCGGAGAATATTTGTTATTTCTAGATAAAATGATTTATCATAGACAGCCGGGGCATAGACGTTGCACAAGGTCAGTCTGGTGCCCTCCAAAGTTATATTTAGGACAATGTATCTACCTAGGGGGTCAATAATCTGATGATGGATGTCAAACACCACCCCCTTACGGATAAGGATCGCAACCCCTCTCGCCTTAGAGGAGAATGAAGAAAAAGCTACGACTTCTTGTCTAAGCATGGTAAGTTTAGCATGTTCAGTAGGGGTCAGATGTGTCTCCTGGAGCATAGAGACATCCGCTTTTATCTTATTTAAGTAGGTAAGGATACGTCTCCGTTTGATAGGAGAATTAATACCCCTAACATTCCACGGTATTATATTAAGTTGTGACATTTATACCATCGGTAGGAGAATACAGAAGGACCGTACCAGGGCTTGAGATGAGAAGTCTCCTTATATAATTAATCCAGAGTATCGTGAACATAGACAATCCCCACCCCCACCAGCTAGGCATCGTCAGGTAAGAAAGAATAGAGAAGAAGAAAGAAAAAGTCAGAAAGTTGAAAGGAAAGTAAAGATAAAGGTTAAGACAAAAACAATATATGGGAGCGTCCACACCAGCATACATCAGTATATACTGCAATGTAGAAAAAAAAAAAAAAAAGGAATAACAGCATAACCAACAGGCAATACCAAGATAATGAACCTTAAGAAACATCACTATGACCCTTATATAAAGAGAATGGAGTGATTACTAAGCTAACACGGTAGTAGTTAAACCAAATCCACCCCGCAATAAATGGGAAACATCAACTATATCAACCAGCATAATAATATGGACTAAGTTCTGAAATCAGGTTTCAATCGTTAACATCTGCTCTGCTCGGAGAAGACTGGTGTGAGGCCGAGGGCGACCGTATGGGTCCTTCGAGCTCCGTCACAAAGTCCTTAGCTGAGTCCACTGAAGTGAAATCTTTCGGACCTTGCGGAGTGAAAATGCGCAATCGCGCAGGATAAAGGAGGGCAAATCGGATACCACTTTTCACCAGTTGAGAGCATATTGGAGACATTTCCCTTCTGGCTCTAGAGACTTCTGCGGAATAATCCTGGAAGAGAAACAGCCGCTGGCCATCCCATTGAAGTGGGCCTTTGCTTCGCCCCGCAGACCACATCAGTTCTTTATGCCTAAAGTTTAAGCATTTAAAGATAACCGGGCGGGGTCGAGATTGGTTAGAGTCACGTGGCGGACCCAGTCTATGAGCTCGTTCAATTTCCATCGAAGATAGTTTTTCCGGGATACCTAGGAGGTCTGGCAGGTCGGAGAGGAGACATTTTAGAAGATCAGGGCCTTTCAGTGATTCTTTAAGGCCTACAATTCTCAGGTTGTTACGTATCGAACGATTTTCCAGGTCGTCCATCTTCATCATCATATGTTGGCGTGAAGATGTTAAAGATACGACCTGTTCCTTAAGATATTCAATTTCCTTGAAGTTAACTCCAATCCTATTCTCATTCACCGAGATTCTGCGAGTCATAGACCCAAGCTCTGATTTAAGATCTGATACTGCGGTCATAAATTTATCCGCCTGTGCTTGTATTAAAGGTTCCACGGTTTCCTTGATTGCTTTCACTATTTCCGAATAGGAAGGAGGAGTAGGGGGGGGCTTTTGGGGCCATGGTAGGTGATGATTCAACTTCGTCGTCTAAACCGACAGGATTGGAGGACAGTGGCGGAGAGGTGGGGCTCGGTTCCCCGCGTTTGCTTCCACTCCTATATCTTTGTGGTTTTGGTGCAGAAGAACTTAAGAATTTGTCCATAATAATAATTATGAGCTCATGAGGGTCGGATAGATGGGATGGTATGCCTTTGGCTATAAAAGCATGAAGAATTCTACATCACAGCTGCGGGTGGTGCGAGTTCACATATCGCTGCGAAATGTGTCAACTGAGGGGAAACTGAGGGCGGGCGTAGTCCACTAAGTTGTCAGCGGAATGCAATTGTGTTAACCGGTTATAAATTTGATGTCGCCAGCCTATGCGGGAGGGCGAGCAGCTAGATTTAGAGAGCGTGGTAAATATATTCAGTGGTGTAATATTTCAGTTACAACGGCAATCCGGCCAGCGGCATCACCGTATGAGCACGCCAACGGAAGATTAATCAGTAAGTAATGAGATAATCGCACTCACCTCCCACACACGTGGCGACAAGAGGAGGGGGTAGGAGCTGTAATTCACTTTGTGGCAACAGACTGGAGAAACAGCACCGCTTCTGAGAATCAACAGTGATGGTATAGGGGCAATTCCGTCCCACTACAATGTAATCTGGAAGACAACCAGCTCAGAGGAAGGTTTTGATCTGCTGAGGATGAAGGGAAGCAAGGCCTGGTAGGTCTGTGGTGCTTCTGTTATTATTGCAATGAAATAGACCCAGTGTGTCAGGTGGTCTCCCCAGACTTCTAATTTAACTATGGAGCTTATAGGCCTCCTCAATTCCCAGGTTCCCCTCCACCTCACTCAGCGTCAGCAGCTTATATTTTCAGGGGGGAGAGGGGTGCAGGGAGGGCACAGCCGCCTCGCCGTGAGTCCGCGTCTGGCAGGGACAGGTCCTTGTTTAATGGGATGTGCTGCACCTTAGACGTCTCCCATGAGGATTGAGACGATGTACTTCAAATCTGGAGTCCCCTGTATGTGCTGCCATTTCACTGCTGTGTCATATGCGTATCACATTATGCTGGAGGTGTTCGTTTGGAGTGGAAACTATACCTTACCTTTTGTAATCATCAAGCTTAAAGTATACAGCATTTACCATCTGCTGCAAGTATTGTGCTGGAGGAAGTTGGTGAAGTAGAGCTTGTGACTGTTACACTGACTATGCTGGAGGATATGGAGGAGTGTAAATAAAGTTTTTTGTTTTGCATTGTAAGATGGCCTGGCTCCAAACATTTCTTTATTGCACTATACCTGTTGTCAGGTACTTTGTTTTAGGCACCCCTGTATTTGGGGACCCTGCTGGTTATGGACACCAAACCCAAACCATAGCCGAAACAGAAGCAAGCAACCACAAAGGGGTAAGACACACTATATTCCGGTACCCCAAATAAGTGTACCACAGCACCAGCAGGGTCCCACATCATCATGAAAATGTTTTCAGTCATTGCTCTATAACCTGAGAGGCCAGCAAGGCGAGTCAATAGGAGTTTGCCGACTGACTGGTTGTGTAAATGCTGACTTACTTACAGGACTAAAAGAAACACTTTAAAAATACATTCAATACACTTAAAAATGGAGCCGCTGCGGCCGCTGTAATCAATCCTTAGCGTACGTACTTTTTACACAGTTAGCGTACAAAGCCCTGTACCGTGTACGCACTTTGCGTACAAACGCCGCGACGGTCGTACAAAGTACATGTGGTGCGTACACACACAAAGACACGCCGTGAGCACTTTGCAGCTACACGTGTGACTAGATTACACTTATATAACACTAGCAGGGAAAGAGAGACACAACACCAATTTGTATTTCAAAGACTATGTTGGGATCTGACCCACCAACGGTTCTTTACTAGCAGGGGGTTACAATAATAACAATACAATACAATACGAAAATGGCTACAGTCAATGATACATACGTTTTGATTGCCTGCGCTTCCCGGTCCGGTCCTCAGTCATCAAGATAGATGACCTTCAGAGATTGTATATGACCGGGCATGCAGCTGGCTTTTTATACAATAGTCCAAAACCTAACACAATGGAAACTGTAATCTATTCATTCATTGGTCACTGGGATGGTCATTTACAGTACAGAAGAGGTCATAGGTCAGTTTGAATAGGTGGGCGATGTCCGGTCCAGGTGTACTTGCAGATGTTCTCCACTGGGTTCCCGCCGAATATCAGGAGTACAGTATATACAGTTAATATTATTATTCTGCTCCTGCGTATAACTATTCGCAGGAGCGTGTGATCTTCTGCAAACCAACACCGGAATATTGCTCTAAAAATTCCCTACAGCTGGATACCAAACATCACCTAGTTCTGTCCCCTCCTATCCTGTAAAGGTGAATCCCTTTGTTATTATACCCTTTAAGCAAGTGTAACTCGCTGGTGTGGTGCATGTAGACTATGTGTACATTGTGCACTATGTGTATTAAATATGTAATGTGTTTTTATGGCTTTTCCATGCGATTACAAACACTACCGTAATTACTCATACCACGCGCTAACATGCACGACCGCGTGAGTGATCATACGCAATTTGCGAATATGTGCATGCACGGCAGAATAAGTACGCGCACGGAGGCCATCGGTGTGGTGTTTGTATGTGATGTGTGTACTGTAATATTTTCCGACTTTGACAGTCCACCCTTTGGCAGTCATCAATAACTGCCACTCAACTAATAAACAGAAAATATTATCTACACAATATATACAAGTTTGGATGATCGGGGGAGAGCGGTAGGTGGGAAATGTGTAACCTAGTGGGATAGTAAAAAGCATGTATGTATGAATCAATGTCTGAGGGGCATGTATCATCGTGCCGTATATGTTCTAAATAAGCTTTGAGATATTGCGAAGTATACATTAAATCCTTCTCATCCCGTATTAAGGGTCTGTAAATGGGCAAACAAACACTACCGAGCTCTTTTCGGCTTTTAATACCAACAAATGGGGAGCACATTTTGTTGATGATACATGGAGGGGGAACATATGTGAGTGCTAGTATATGTGGATAACACCTGTCGACTATGTGTGCCATTAACTGGAGGTTGCAGAGATGAAGAGAAGACACATATATAAAAATACATTCACATAAACATTGGGTAGGGCTGACGTCTTTTCCGGTTGGATGTTTTCTGGGTAAGGGGGAAACAGAGAAAAATGGTGAAAGAAACAGGCCATGAAATTAATTTGCAATCCTTATCATAACACTGTCTCTATGGATGGATCATAAATCAAATCTGCTGCTGTAACAACATCCTCGCTCCTTAGACTCATCAAATTTGTGCTGCGCTTGCGCCGCGTTAAAATTCGAACACATCTGAATATCAGGCCAATAATTATGATGACTCCCAGGATACAAAGGAGAAACTTCCCCACACTCATAATAACATTCTGTGCCCACTCTCCTAACCCTGAGAACCATTTGCGTGGGTTCAACCATGAGACCCAGCCAGTCAGTTCATTACCCACAGTCGCTAAGGTAAGATTGTGCTTCCTCCTGAACTCCCACTTCAACTGCAAGATCTCGTCCATCTTCTGATCGATGATCTCCGTGGGGTCGTCAGTGCTGTTTGTAATATACGTACAGCACTTCACACCATATTGAGTTTCTAGGGTAACACAGTACCCACCTGTCACGGCTGTAACATAATTAAGGACCATCCTGTGCTGGATCAGTTCCTTCTTGTAGGCTTGTAACTCCCTTCCCGTATACCTGAAGGTGTCATCATACATCTCGGTGATATTGTCTATTAAGTTCGCTAGCGCATGGATGTAACTATAATTTATAGTTCCTCTGGCAGTACGGGTGATATCTAATGTGAGAAGGAACTGAATCCCGGTGGATTCATGGATCAAATCAGAGGCTGCTTGCTCTGCCCTATCTATGAGGTGTCTCTTGATGATGTGTTCATAATGGGTATGAGTATAAGGAGTTTGAGCACTGCGGTGAATGTCTTTCATTTTGTCGTGGGTTATGGTCATGACCTCTGGTAGTACTCTCCCAATATAACACAATCCCTCAGAGCTCGGAGTAAGCCACTTGTACGCTTTCCTCCCACATATGAAATAGGCATCATCTGGGAGAACATAGGGGACAAAATGTAACATCACCATATTGCAAACTTTCCACGTAAAGAAACCAATCCCTAGTTCTCTCAACTGCTCAGTACAAGTATCAGGCTGGATGACATGGGCACAATACCCCTGCGATACCTTTCCAACCCACATGGTTTTGCTTCCACGTGTATACCTGTACCGAAAATACCTCCCACTGTCGGCTATCTTGCGTACAAGATCAGAGTCGATAGGTATCCCATCAGCTCTGTGTGAAAAGGTCATTGTCTGGTTATTCCATGTCACTTCCCAATATCCTGGTTTTCGGTAATTGGAAATATTAAAACACAACAGGGACCTATCTACATGATACTGGTGGAGCTTCAAGCTAGGGGGCCTAGATATATTGAATTTCTTGTCCACCGGTCTCCCACCCCGTAATTCGAGTACCCCATCTATTGCTATAGGGTATGGTACTAATCCTGACTTACTCTGTCATTGAGGTACCTGTGAGCACACCCAGCATTCTGTCTGGTTTAAGACATTCCCCACTAGTGAGTGGTAATCACTCAACGGATGGCGGCCCATGTCAATATTAATGTTGGACTGGCATCTCTGGATGCACCCATCTTCGACTATGTTCTCACAATTTCTACAAATACAATATTCATCAGACAATAACCCCTCACATTGCCTCAGAGCTCCATGACTACCAGAGCGCTTACTGATACCAGCCTTTACTCAAGTGATGTGCTGCTCCTGAGATCCTACAAATCCGTACTCGCCATCGGAACCCATTCCAGATCCCTGCTCGACCTCTCTGGGACCCTCACCAAAACAAATTGTCCTGATAAAAAACAATATTACTAGAAAAACCTGAAACGCAGTCTCTTGAGGTAGATCCATTTCGTTAAGGGAAGAGGAGGGAGATAAGAAGGGGGGAGAAAGAGAAAAAAAAAGCAATGGGAGGTGAAAAAAGTAAACTGGTGCGACAACCGCCTCTGATCTTGTCGTTCTCCGCGCTCAGGTGCCGTCTCAACAGTACTGCCTCTCAGCTTTCCCGGAACAAACACTCTAGTGATACGAGGTTCTCTTTGCCTTGCTCTTTGAACACACAGTTCACTTGAAACACACAGTTCACTTCGAACACACAGTTACCAAACTACACAAACTCGATAAATGTGAGCAATAAACTACTTTGTCATGAGTTCTCTCCGGGTCAGCGACCTTCTTGCAGTGGGATCAGTGGACCCAAGTCTCTCTTTCGGCGACCTTTAGTGCTGTCGTGCTGGTTAACAAGACTTGGTACGGTCCTTCCCACCTGTCTATGAGGCAACCTGAGCGTAAAATTTTTTGAATCATCACATAATCCCCAGGCTCAATGTCATGACAATTACTGTTCGGTAGGTCAGGAATCACCAGCTTTAGATTCCTTTGTTGATTTCTCAGCTGCTGGCTCATCCTAACCAAATATTTCACAGTCACTTCATTATTGCATTTCCAATCATCCTGGGGGTCTATCATTACATGGGGTTGTCGACCAAAAAGAATTTCAAAGGGTGATAAGTTAAGCGGTGACCTGGGAGTGGTTCTGATGCTGTACAACACTAGTGGCAAAGCTTCTGGCCACAACAATCTAGTTTCAGCCATTACTCTACTCAGCTTATTCTTGATAGTGCTGTTCACTCTCTCTACCTTCGCACTCGCCTGTGGTCGGTACGGAGTATGCAGCTTGCTATTATTTCCCATCAGTTTGCACATAACCTGAAAGACTTCACCTGGAAAATGTGTACCCCTATCACTTTCAATCATTCTAGGGATACCATATCTACACACAAATTCCTGCACAATTTTCTTTGCAGTGAACGTAGCAGTATTTGTGGCAGCAGAGAACACTTCTACCCAGTTGGAAAATACATCAATACATACTAACACATATTTCAAATTCCTACAGGGTGGTAACTGTATGAAGTCAATTTGTATTACCTGAAAAGGGCCGTCTGTCGGAGGGATATGGGATGGCTCTGTTCGTATTGTCTTACCAATATTCTTCCTCAAGCAAGCAAGTAAATCATGTCATTGCTCTCTTACCTGCATGAGAAGAGAATCCTGGCGCACACCAGTAGGCTCTTACCAGTTTGCACATACCCTCTTTGCCCAGATGAGTCAGACCGTGTGCCGCCTCAGCTAGACTTGGAAGATATGCTCTGGGGGCCACTGGCTTACCGTGTCCACCTGTCCAAAGTCCTGGGGACTCCTAACCATACCCCTTCGACTTCCATTTTCATTGCAATTTTACTGTCGTGTGCTATCAGTTGTGTGAAGTAAACCGTCTCTGGATAAGAGAAGAGAGGGGAATAATAATTTAAAAAAAAGAAAAATGTCAGGTTTGGCATTCATCCACAGGCTGTCACACCATCATGCATATCGATGTCGGTACACAGTCTCCCTTCCCCAGTATTCTCATTGTCCACCCTTTGTGCATGACCAGGCACACTGCAGTAATACTGGTGTCCTTGTGCTGGATTTGGGCAGAACTCTGTAGGACCGAGTAGGCATGTGGCGTTTGAACTGTAATCGGGTCCATGTATTGTAACCTCCTGTCGGGGAACGTTAGATGAAGAGGAAACTTGTGAAGAAAGAAAAATCACATAGAAGTTGGTGACAGATAAGTTTGTAGAGATAAAGAGGATTTTATAAAATTTGACAACTGGATTGGGCACTATGGGGAATGACTTCTCTACTTGGTCTATTCCCCTTAAAAAAAAATCTATGTGTGTTGAATATCTACTGGGACTATCCCAGCCATCAATCCAGTGTCCTGTCCATCCTAAGTTCATAGGGAACCCGGTATCTGTGAGATCATTTCCTCTACCTGTGATGGACATGAATCTAGAACAGTAAAATGTAACTTTAGTCTTTGTGGGTGACTAGCATACTTTGCACTTCCTGATTGGGAGCACATTATATGTATATCATCTCTTAACAAAGCTCCTGTTAAGTTAATCAGGGGCCATTTCTGCTAGAAAAAGAAGCAAAAGTTTAGAGGCCCCATCTTAACCCCAGCAAGTTTTGTCAAAGGGTAATGTTGCATATATTCCGTTCTTCCCATTAACCGAATATGATTTTTCTATATGGCTCGTGATTCCTTACTATATGTCCCTTGGTCCCGTCTATGTGTTTAATAATGTGGCTTGTGTTTTCTGTCTAGGGGGTCTATATTGACTATGTGTCCTACTACTCCTACAATCTCTGGCAAAATACCCTTCCTTTTTACAAGTGTAACATATTATTAACCTTGGTTTACCATTAGGGGTCTGGGGTTTGGGCTGATGAGTCTTTCCTGTAAGAGCCTGTATACTTACCGTCCTCAACCTCTCCTCCTGTTGTTCTCTGCGCCTAACAATGTTCTTGTGATGCTCAATAGCGCACTCTCTAAGATAAGCTACTGTGACCCCTCTCCAATTAGGCAAAGATGTTTGCACCCTGTCCCTTAATGCCTTATTGAGCCCATCCATTAATACAGAAACAGCCACCTCCCTGTAATTCGCATCGTTCCCTATATCCGATATCCCAATGTATCTAGCCATTATTTGCAAAGCCCGATGGAAATATTCAGATGCCATTTCATTTTCTCTCTGTTTTATGGAGAAAATTTTTCTCCGCTTAACAGTAGTGGGGAAATACAACTCTAGTTGCATGTTAATTCGTTCCACGTTCTCCTGATTGTGTTTGTCAGTCGTAGGACCATCCGACTCTAATTTACAATCAGTAATACATTTTTGGGTGTCAATATTAGGGGGTAGGCACGCTTTCAAAAGTATCCGCCAATCTTTGTTTGCAGATTCATATGCATTACACAGACCCTTTACATACTTCTGACATCTGGCTAAATGCTTCCCGGGATCGGGGAATTCTGAAATGATTAACCGCAGCTCTGATCTGGTCCACGGGCAATACATTGCATTATTCCTGGTGAGGATTACTCCCTGACTATCGGTTCTCCAATTGGGAGTTACTATTTCAAAGACAGGATATAACCCTACCATTTAATTCCTAATCTGTTTACTGTGAGGTGTTGATGTCTTTGTGTAATGGACAGTCTCACACTTACCGATGTCTGTGATCTCACCAGTCCTTTCAGTGGGGGATACTGTTACTGCTCTTACTGGTTGGACAGGGCCCACCTGAATTTCCTGTAAGGCGACTGCCTGGGTGAGGGCTGAGAGTGGGATGGATGCATCATTTTCCTCTGACCTATGACCTTGGAGAGAGTTCAAAACAGGATACAACTTGCAAGGGTTAAGGTTAACACATTGATTCTGTATTTTTCTATCATTTACAGATATACCATTGATTGTAGCCATCTTCTCCCCTTCAACCTGTGTCGGTAATGGTGTGTTCGTGTCCACATTCCTGTTAGGTCTGGAATTTGCTGTGCGAGCCAGTTCCCTTTGCACCTCCCCCTCTTGCTGCCACAAGTTTAAACAATCATTATGTCTGATCTTTCGTTTTCTAGATTTGATCAGGCATATTCTACTACCTACATTCTGCAGTACCTCTGGTTCAAAGCTGCCCATCCTAGGGAATGATGCCCTATCTTTGTCAGTCATACGTACCCATTTGTCACAATAAACTTCAGCGTGTGGACCATATTTCCCACACATAATAAACCTCGCTGACCCCTTGGGCCGTGGATTTCCAGCCTGAACCCTGGCTACCATACGTCTCTTACTTGAGTAACCGGCTCCCATAATTGTGGGCCTTTTCCCACAAACACCAAAATACTCAATGCAAGCAGACGGTGAAAGTCCTCTGAGCGCTCTTCACCCGCTCTCGCCCACGTTGGCCAGTACTACGATACACTGTTGATAGTGGAAGGTAATGTAACCAACCTAGGGCCCCTAACTGGCTTCTATTCACTGGAAGTTTTTAGGAGTGACTTACCTTTTCCAGTGAATATCTACCGTTGGAGATTTTCCTGAGAGGGACCAGCGAAAACTCCCTATGCACTTATACACAAATCACGCTTGCGTATGCTCTACACGGCGCTAATGATACCGTGGTTTTGCGCAAAAAGTTTGCCCAAGGATATCAAGTTGCGTCACGTATCGCACCCACAAACACGCGGTCCAATCGCACAGCGTATAGGTACTTGTTACCTATCCGCTCTACGACCACGAGTCGAATATACAAACTGCGACCCTTCAGCCGGAGCGTAACAAAAAAAACTATATGGGTCACAATTCACAGTTCCCTACCACGCTCCTGTGCAAATCTCTTCACGACTTGCGTACTTTACTATCTATACTAACGTGAGTCAGCCGCCTCACGCCGTCAAGCCTCCACTCACTTGGTGTACCAACGACGGGATCCCGAATTCTGGGGTTAAAATACACTCGCTCTTTCTTTCAACTCACACAAATACACAGCGTTTTTCTGTACAGAAAATTTCCACTCTTTCTGATCGGCAGCTTTACCCCAGAGGCAGTACAGTTTAAACAAACGTCTTATACTAATCTGCTTTTGAAATCAGATAGTTATGTGCTATTGTATTTAAGGTATACTATCCCATCTTTTAATTGAACAAACTATAGTGTAATTTGTACTTAGCGTCCGCACTCTTACGCACCGTGCGTACCTTTTATGCTGCGTGTGCGGTCCTGTACTTTGTCCGGGCCACATGTACAAAACATGCATCCGCAATAAAACAAATCACACAACCTCTATAAATGTGAGCAATAAAACTACTATCGCCCACTAAACACAACCCACACTTGTTCTGTATAACCCTTCATGACTGGGCCAGAACTGCGTTTTGTGTTTTTATAATTATTCCCTTAATATACTATATCAAATTTATCTATATAGCAACCAATGTATCCGATTACACACAGATCTACACTGATCTAAAAATCTATACCTTGTGGCATACAATATGTGAGAGGGTATGCAAAGTATCGGTACCCTTTGATTACGCTTTTGGCGCCAAAAAAAATTACATGTTGGGATCTGACCCACCAACGGCTTTTTACTAGCAGGGGGTTACAATAATAGCAATACAATACAATAAGAAAATGGCTACAGTCAATGAAACATACGTTTTGATCGCCTGCGCTTCCCGGTCCGGTCCTCAGTCATCAAGGTAGATGACCTTCAGAGATTGTATATGACCGGGCATGCAGCTTGGTTTTTATACAATAGTCCAAAACCTAGCACAATGGAAACTGTAATCTATTCATTCATTGGTCACTGGGATTGTCATTTACAGTACAGGAGAGGTCATAGGTCAGTTTGAATAGGTGGGCGATGTCTGGTCCAGGTGCACTTGCAGATGTTCTCCACTGGGTTCCCGCTGAATATCAGGAGTACAGTAAATACAGTTAATATTAATATTCTGCTCCTGCATATAACTATTCGCAGGAGCGTGCGATCTTCTGCAAACCAACACCGGAATATTGCTCTAAAAATACCCTACAGCTGGATACCAAACATCACCTTATAACCTAGTTCTGTCCCCTCCTATCCTGTAAAGGTGAATCCCTTTGTTATTATACCCTTTAAGCAAGTGTAACTCGCTGGTGTGGTGCAGGTAGACTATGTGTACATTGTGCACTATGTGGATTAAATATGTAATGTGTTTTTATGGCTTTTCCATGCGATTACAAACACTACCGTAATTACTCATACCACGCGCTAACACACATTACCGCGTGAGTGATCATACGCAATTTGCGAATATGTGCACGCACGGCAGAATAAGTACGCGCACGGAGGCCATCTGTGTGGTGTTTGTATGTGATGTGTGTACTGTAATATTTTCCGACTTCGACAGTTGAAATTTGGTGCAGAGATGAGTCAATGCCGACTCAGTCACATGCCATGGCTTCTCACATTAGCTTATATTTGCCATCGTGATAGGCTAAGTAGCAGTAAAAAAGACATTCCAAAGGAAGTTGAAAGACTAAGCTCTGAAGAGAAGAAGAGTCACCGCCAGCAAGAAGAAAGGAGATTACACCGGGCAGAAGATAGCAGATGCCAGATAGAAGACAAAAGATGACTTGATCAAAGCAGAAAATGCTCCATGATCAGAAGAAAAAACTCAGCGAATGCAACATGAGAAGGTGCCATTGACCATAAAAGGACAGAAGATGCCATGTTAAGCAGTTGCAGAGGACTGGCCGAAAAGTGTCGAAAGTAAAAAAAAAGCTGACACATCCCTTCACTATCTTCTATCCAGAGCACTTATGTACTATTTGTGTCAATTGGCCGTCCACTTAGGAACCAGGGCATTCACTAGAGCCCTGCTCACCACTTAAAGCTTCTAGATATCCCAAGATGGACATTAGGCCATGGGGCACCACTGTCCATCACATTCATTTTTTTGTTTTCAAACATATTTTTTTATTGAAGCAATATATGCAATAAAAAGCAATATTATGACAGTACAAATCAAATTAGTAAAAATACAAATGCATACCTCTCCAGGAGGGACAGAATGCTCTGCTCCTGGACTTCCCTCTTAATGTATGATTGCCATCACCTGTGCTGGAACACCTTTCTTATCCATTAACCTTTTCAACACGGATGCCGGCAATCATGAATAAGGAGAAAGTCCAGAAGCAGAGCATTGTGTCCCTCCTGGAGAGGGTAATGTTGGGAGGTATGCAAATGTCATAGAGGGAAGCAGTCAATTGACCGGAGAACATACATTGAAATAGTAGGTTGCGGGCAACAGTAAGCAGATATTTAATAATAAACATGAAAGTATGCCTGCAAATATATATAGTCTGTTCAAAACACATAAAGTGATGGGCCTTTGCACATCAATTCCGGTCCCGGACAGGCAGAAGTGATCGCAGCGGCTGAGTAAGTCCCGGGCTGCGCAGAGACTGCACAAAATCAGTTTGTGCGGCTCTGCTACACATGCGATCGCACAATTGCACAGCGAAAATACACTCCCCCTTTAGGCGGCGTCTATCTGATCGCAGGGCTGCGAAAATCGGCTGCTAGCGAACAGGTCTGAATTACCGCCAGGAAGCGTTGTTATTTCTCAGCAGGGATTCTACTGCAACAGTTGATGATATCAATCTTGATGCCAAGATATGACAATCGAATACATGACTCTCTGGTCTTATTGACAGTGATGGGGATGCCAAATTCAACAAAAAAGACCTGCGGTGAAAACATGAGCTCTGCGCAGCGAGGAGAACCATCTGGTCCCACACAGAGGAAATCATCAAGGTAGTGAGGTACCCCCCAATTCCCGTCCCCACAAAATTCACCAATGCAGAAATGAACTAAAGACCTCAAAATAAGCATATGAAATGGAGCAACCAATGGGTAGGCATTTATCGATGATCTTACCTCGTCATAGTCAATTAGGAGGAATATAATAAAAAAGAATCTCGTTGC
Organism: Pseudophryne corroboree; assembly: GCF_028390025.1. Taxonomy (NCBI): domain Eukaryota; kingdom Metazoa; phylum Chordata; class Amphibia; order Anura; family Myobatrachidae; genus Pseudophryne; species Pseudophryne corroboree. The sequence continues at coordinate 66,174,554 of NC_086447.1, forward strand.
CAGAGGGTGCCTACTTGTAGTTCCATAAATTCGGTTTGGCTGAGATAATCTGCTGATTACTTTCTATAATATTTTACACATTTTCATACTGTTGCCATCACTATTCACATTCAGTGTGTGGGAGCATAGTCTGACACTGGTGTGCTTCTTAGTGAAGCCAGATAGTAGCCTGCCTGTGAATGAGGTGGCGTTGTGTGCTACATACTGTTTCAGAAAGCACTATACCCACCCAGTGGGCCGTTACAGTCATGTAATCTTTAGTTTGACCAGTACCGCTTGTCCACATATCTGTGGTTAAGTGGATAGTCGGTACAATGGCATGTTCTAGGCATGAATAACTTTTTATTTATTATGCCAGTACAGATGAGGAATTGCTATTCTGGTAAAATGGAATCGAGATGGAATTTGGTAGTGTGGACACATGACCTAATCTAATTAACTAAAACCAGATGCATTGATGCCGGATATTGTATGTAGTAGATCAGTGGTTCCCAAACTTTTCCGAATCATGGCACCCTAGAGGATCAGAATATTTTTCATGGCACCCCTAGGCCGAAAGTTTCCTACTGAGGAATTTAGAAATATAAATTAAATGAAGTCAACTGGGTTTATATGTCATCCTTAGGGTCAGTTGTGTGGTGAGGGACAGGATTCCCTTCTGTTTCTCCACATATGTTATGATTGGCAGCCACTAGCACTGGTTTTGCCTATTACATTGAACATAAATAATTTGAATTGGTCCAGGACCTCCAACCCATGGCACCTCTGCAAGTGTCCCAAGGCCCCCTAGGGTGCCACAGCACACAGTTTGAGAACCACTGATGTAGATCTAATGATGTCATAGCCGCCATGGCTTCAGTGATCCTCTGTGCAACAGGTTGGTTGCTGATATACTTGGACCTTTTCACAGACAATTGTTGCGTGAAACTACTAGTCTTCTTGGTCTCCTTCTGTTAGGAAGATTCACCCCCAGCAGCAGCAGTCCTAGCATACAAGGATATATCTTGGGAATCATGGATTGGATTAGGGTAGTCAGTTTGTCTTTGCAAATTGGATGCATAAGGACTACAGATGTGTATGCTTCTGTTGTTGGTGGGATGTGCATTAGACTAACGGCACAGTGGGGGCACACATATGCATGCACCTGCAATGCATTCACAGTGAATGAGGGCAGGTGGCTGCAGGTGAGTGCCGTGATGCATACATATTGCGGCACTGCTAAGAAACACTGCTATATGCAGGAAAGATAGAAGTAGACACATCTGTACCTCTAATGAGGAGATTGATGATGAAGATGTTAATGGTGAAGAATGCATGTGCTGGCATATATCCATGCTGCCAGTAGTTGATGCTGGTCTGCTTGTTATATATATTTTTCCAGATTTTGATAAATAATTTGAAGGAACTTGCTGCAAATGATGTAAAAGGAAGGAGGTGCTAGATATTTACCGTACTTTCTTCTACTTACTTTGGTACTGCCTTGGATAAATATATTTCCACACCGAAGAGGTGGCCTTTTAGGTCCTTTGCCCATGATAGATGTGCAGCTATGACATGCCGCCACTGGTAGATAACTTACTTCAACACAAACATCATCTTGTGAATTTTATCAACTTGTTCTCATCCAACACATTCATCATCATCATTCTCAGTGTTAGATACACAATTCCCCTTCCCAATCTCCTGTTGCACAGTAACAACTTCCACAGTAGCATCCTTAATTTCTATGTGTAATCATCACCATCATTACTTTTACTACTACAGAAATGGTGGAAGGAGGCTTTTTTTAGAATTATATTGTCAGACTCAGACATAGCACTCGTGGACACCCTTAGACCCTCCTCAGGGATTTGTGAAGTACTGTATATGAACATACAATTTGTTCTTCAGCCTTAGTGTTCTTTTTGTGAACTGATTTGCCTGTGTTTAAGGTGACACATCTACTAGACTCAGAGCAAGACCTTAGTGCATGTTTGGTTACAGTAGATGGATACTGGAGGGAAATGAGGAACTGCTACTATGAAGTGATATTATAAGACTTGATATTTTCTTTTTTAAACCAGAAAAAAAACACATTTTTCAACTTTTATAATTTGTGGGTGCATCTGACAGGACCACAACACCTGTAAGTACAGTATTATATGCTGCCCCTCAAACACATAGTCTTTCCTTTAAATATCTAAATTGGATTAAAACTCTTGAGATTTATTTGGTCAGCTAAGCTTGCAATCACAGTACTAGTCCTCACAGCCCCTAATGAATGATGGGGGTCATTCCGAGTTGACCGTAGCTGTTCTAAATTTAGCACAGCTACGATCATCTTCCCTGACATGCGGGGGGACGCCCAGCACAGAGCTAGCCCGCCCCGCATGTCAGTCCGGTCCCCCCCCACACCAATACAAAAGCATTGCGCTTTTGTATTTGTGGAGTAACTCCCAGCCAGTGCTGCTCCTGCGTCTGGCCAAGAGTTGATTGTCACGCAGCCGCCGCTGCCCGCCCCCCCAACGGTCCGGCCACGCCTGCGTTGGCTGGACCACGCCCCCTAAATGGCAGCTTAACGCCGCCGTCCAGTCCCCTCCCTCCCTTTGACCTCCTCTGCCTGTCAATCAGGCAGAGGCAATCGCTACTGAACCACGGCCTTCGGTTGTCCGTCATGCGCAATTCCAACCCGATCACTGCGCTGCGATAAACTGCAGTGAGCAATCGCGTCGGAATGACTCCCGATAAGCAGTGTAGATGATAGAGATAACCATTGTGAAAACTATTGTATTGCTGATTGCTTGCTAGTGTGTGACCGCCACAGACTAAAGATACCTGCTTACTTTTCCACCCGTCCCACCTGTTCCAACTACCTACAACTCTCTTATACAGTAATTAGATATAATTATAGTAAATATAAAAACTCTTATAATTACAGCACAGCTACAGCCCGCTACAGCCCACAGCCACAACCCTCTCCGGAATCCATATCCCAACTGCGGCATCCCACCCGCCAGAATGTCGGCAGTGGGGAGGGTGCAAAGAGTCCCCTTGCGGGCCTGCTGCGCTCACCACACTGCACTCGCCACAGGATCTTTTCCCACTCTATGGGTGTCATGGACACCCTTGAGTGGGAATAGTCCTGTTTTGCCAGAATTCCGTCCGGCGGCATTGTTGGCTGTCGAGATTCCGTCGACAAATTGAATGGATCCCCCCTCTCCAGGCACTCTCCTGTGTGAGATGCTGCCAGGGGCAGATCTACAGCAAAAGTAATAAAGCTTAAGCTTCAGGGCCTCTAATCCCAGAGGGGCCCTGAAACTAGTGATGAGCGGGTTCAGTTTCTCGGAAACCGAACCCCCCCGAACTTCACCCTTTTTACACGGGTCCGAGCCATACTCGGATTCTCCCGTATGGCTCGGGTAACCCGAGCGCGCCCGAACGTCATCATCCCGCTGTCGGATTCTCGCGAGATTCGGATTCTATATAAGCAGCCGCGCGTCGCCGCCATTTTCACTCGTGCATTGGAAATGTTAGGTACAGGATGTGGCTGGCGTCCTCTCCGTTATTGTTGAACTTGATTGTGCACTATTGCTTAATTGTGGGTAGGGCTGGGGAGCAGCTGTATAATATAGGAGGAGTACAGTGCAGAGTTTTGCTGATCAGTGACCACCAGTTTTATCCGATCTCTGCCTGAAAAAAATGCTCCATATCTGTGCTCAGTGTGCTGCATATATCTGTGCTCACACTGCTTAATTGTGGGGACTGGGGAGCAGCTGTATTATATAGCAGGAGTACAGTGCAGAGTTTTGCTGACAGTGACCACCAGTATACGTTGTCTGCCTGAAAAACACTCCATATCTGTGCTCAGTGTGCTGCATATATCTGTGCTCACACTGCTTAATTGTGGGGACTGGGGAGCAGCTGTATTATATAGCAGGAGTACAGTGCAGAGTTTTGCTGATCAGTGACCACCAGTTATCCGTTCTCTGCCTGAAAAAAATGCTCCATATCTGTGCTCAGTGTGCTGCATATATCTGTGCTCACACTGCTTAATTGTGGGGACTGGGGAGCAGCTGTTTTATATAGCAGGAGTACAGTGCAGAGTTTTGCTGACAGTGACCACCAGTATACGTTGTCTGCCTGAAAAACACTCCATATCTGTGCTCAGTGTGCTGCTTTATTGTGGGGACTGGGGACCACCAGTATAATATTATATAGGAGGAGTACAGTGCAGAGTTTTGCTGACCAGTGACCACCAGTATATAATATATAGCATTACGGTACAGTAGGCCACTGCTGTACCTACCTCTGTGTCGTCATTAAGTATACTATCCATCTACATTCTATACCTGTGGTGCATTTTAGTTTTGCAGTTTGCTGACACAGTGACCACCAGTATACTATATATAGCAGTACGGAAGGCCACTGCTGTACCTACCTCTGTGTCGTCATTCATTAAGTATACTATCCTTCTACATTCTATACCTGTGGTGCATTTTAGTTTTGCAGTTTGCTGACACAGTGACCACCAGTATATATAGCGGTACGGTACGGAAGGCCACTGCTGTACCTACCTCTGTCATTATTAAGTATACTATCCATCTACATTCTATACCTGTGGTGCATTTTAGTTTTGCAGTTTGCTGACACAGTGACCACCAGTATACTATATATAGCAGTACGGAAGGCCACTGCTGTACCTACCTCTGTGTCGTCATTCATTAAGTATACTATCCATCTACATTCTATACCTGTGGTGCATTTTAGTTTTGCAGTTTGCTGACACAGTGACCACCAGTATACTATATATAGCAGTACGGAAGGCCACTGCTGTACCTACCTCTGTGTCTTCATTAAGTATACTATCCATCTACATTCTATACCTGTGGTGCATTTTAGTTTTGCAGTTTGCTGACACAGTGACCACCAGTATACTATATATAGCAGTACGGAAGGCCACTGCTGTACCTACCTCTGTGTCGTCATTCATTAAGTATACTATCCATCTACATTCTATACCTGTGGTGCATTTTAGTTTTGCAGTTTGCTGACACAGTGACCACCAGTATACTATATATAGCAGTACGGAAGGCCACTGCTGTACCTACCTCTGTGTCGTCATTCATTAAGTATACTATCCATCTACAGTCTATACCTGTGGTGCATTTTAGTTTTGCAGTTTGCTGACACAGTGACCACCAGTATACTATATATAGCAGTACGGAAGGCCACTGCTGTACCTACCTCTGTGTGGTCATTCATTAAGTATACTATCCATCTACATTCTATACCTGTGGCGCATTTTAATTTTGCAGTTTGCTGACACAGTGACCACCAGTATACTATATATAGCAGTACGGAAGGCCACTGCTGTACCTACCTCTGTGTCGTCATTAAGTATACTATCCATCTACATTCTATACCTGTGGTGCATTTTAGTTTTGCAGTTTGCTGACACAGTGACCACCAGTATACTATATATAGCAGTACGGAAGGCCACTGCTGTACCTACCTCTGTGTCGTCATTCATTACGTATACTATCCATCTACAGTCTATACCTGTGGTGCATTTTAGTTTTGCAGTTTGCTGACACAGTGACCACCAGTATACTATATATAGCAGTACGGAAGGCCACTGCTGTACTTACCTCTGTGTCGTCATTAAGTATACTATCCATCTACATTCTATACCTGTGGTGCGCCTCTTTTTTTCTTTGCATCATGTGCTGTTTGGGGACAATTTTTTTGAAGTGCCATCCTGCCTGACACTGCAGTGCCACTCCTAGATGGGCCAGGTGTTTGTGTCGGCCACTTGTGTCGCTTAGCTTAGTCACACAGCGATCTTGGTGCGCCTCTTTTTTTCTTTGCATCATGTGCTGTTTGGGGACAATTTCTTGGAAGTGCCATCCTGTCTGACACTGCAGTGCCACTCCTAGATGGGCCAGGTGTTTGTGTCGGCCACTTGTGTCGCTTAGCTTAGCCATCCAGCGACCTCGGTGCAAATTTTAGGACTAAAAATAATATTGTGAGGTGTGAGGTGTTCAGAATAGACTGGAAATGAGTGGAAATTATGGTTATTGAGGTTAATAAAACTATGGGATCAAAATGACCCCCAAATTCTATGATTTAAGCTGTTTTTTAGGGTTTTTTGTAAAAAACACCCGAATCCGACAAAAAAAATTTCGGTGAGGTTTTGCCAAAACACGTCCGAATCCAAAACACGGCCGCGGAACCGAATCCAAAACCAAAACACAAAACCCGAAAAATGTCCGGTGCACATCACTACCTGAAACTACTTTTTATTTTAATGAGTGAATTTTTCAACAAAATCGCTGGAGTTTTTTTAAGTGTGTGTTATTAAAATAAGGTTAAAAACCCAGGTTCTTGCCGTGGTAACCCGGGAGCGGCCCAGTGGAAAAGGGTTTACTCGGATCCAGCTTGCAGGGTTGGTCCTGGGAAGGACACGGGTCGCTGTGTAGTGTAAACAGGTAATCCAGGTTGATGCGGGTGCGACCTGGCGTTTTAGTGTAAAAGCGGTATAAGTGATAGAATCATCAATCGTCACGCTTGTGTACTTAAACAACAAAAATCTGATTTTCACCTCTTATTTTATGTACTGTAGGGTTATACAGTAGCTTGTCACCAATATCACCATGACCAGCAGGCTTCTATTACAGCATAGCTGCTATTAACTTAGATGCGTATTGCTTAATATTGCGGGAGCTGCTGGGAGTTGTAGTCTAGCTCTGTGATTTGCGCTCTGTAAATAGCATGAAACATGTATCCATTAAAACTACAATTCCGGACAGCCTGCTCTTTGTGACATTCCCAGGAATGGCGGAGCCTGAGGAGGAGGATGGGAGCAATGAAAAGTGAGAAGGAGCTTGGGGACAAGGAGATGACTGATTAGGTAATTTTGCTGGTGCTGAGCGGTGTGCGCTGTCCTTGCAAGGCCCTTTGGACTTTGTTGGATATTGCCGTATTGTGGTTTGTTGTGAAAAGGACCCCATAACAGTTCAAGCTTCCGGGCCCCAAAAATGTAGGTTTGTCCCTGGATGGAGTCTTAAGTGAGGGACTTATATGCAATCCAAATCACGAAAGATCCAAGATTTCCAAGAAAATTACGTGTTGCCTTGTTTTGAGAACCGGTATTGGTAGGAGAACCTGACCAAGTGCTTGGTTCTACTTGGAAACCCTAAATTCGGTTCTATCAGATTCTCCAGAATCCGAACCACTCCTATCTAAAAAAAACAACCATAAAATTGTTTTATGAAATGTTAAATTTAACAGAAAATTCTTATTTCTTTTTCAATAATTTCCTATAATCCATCAAATAGAACCACATGGTCCCATTTCTTGTAATGCTGGTGCTTTGGGTATGGCAGTGACCTTTAAGTATATAGGAACACCCTCAGATGGGTGTGCTGGTGCTCCACTTCTAGAGGTGGCGTCCCACCTAAGTAGTGGAATAATGTCCTTGATTTGAATGTGGATATTCCAGAGGGTGTTCCTATATACTTAAAGGTCACTGCCATACCCAAAGCACCAGCATTACTCTTGCCCATTCCCTTCCCAAACCCCCTCCCCTCTCCCCTCTGCATACAGCAGAAGTTGTCACTGCAGATAATAAACACACATTTTTTCTTATTAGTTACTGTGTATTGGTATTGTTTATTTTCAGCACCACAGTAGAAAACATTACCTATTCAGAGTGCATTTATTATCACTGCAGAAAATAAATACACACATTTTCTTATTAGTTATTGTATATTGGTATTGTTTATTTACGGTCAGCACCACAACTGACCATACATTTGTAACAAGCGCACTTGTGAAATTTCTTATATCACTGTTATTGATGTGGAGTTTCTAGAGGTACTCCAATAACAAGTTGCTGCCCAAACGCACCCGAATATCCACACGCACGAGCGCCGGATACTCCGATTATTCAATTAATTTTTTTATATTTTTATTTATTTTATACTACTTATTTATTTTATTTATATTGGTTCGTTTATATTCATTGTGTACACAATATCTTAGTTAACGTTGCAATCATATTGCAAGTAGTGTACACATTGCAAGTACACATAAGCCTTAGAAAAATTTGGGATGGCAACGTAGAGTAATACAGTATGTCCCTCACATGATGTCACTGATAACACAGAATGGGATGCAGACAAAGGGGGTCATCCAGGCCCGGCTACATCAGCCGCCCGCAGCGCAGTTTGCTAATGGCGGCAAACTGCGCATGTACAGCAGCTGCATTGTAGCTGCGTGGCCAGACACATTGCGGTCTCATCCCCGCAATGTTTTTAACAAAGACAGGCGTTTGCAGGACGGCGATGCAGTGTTCGGGGGTGGTGCGGGGCGAACAAGGGCAGGCTGTTTTTGGGGCAGCTGTGTGATGTCACACGCAGCCGCTCCAATCAAACAATGGCAGCAAACCGACTGACATTGCAGCCAGGGGTCAACCTTAGTTCCGATGAGTCCACAATCTAATTGCAGCTGCATCGGGAGGCGGCATCACATATGCTAGGTAGCCTTGCCCTGTGCTGGGCGTCCTGTAGCATTTGAGGAGATGAACGCAGATCTGGCTGCGTATGCAGCGATCTGTGTTCATCTCTGAATAACCCCCAAAATGTTGACAGTTATGATGTTGACTTTGTTGAAATCTCGACAAGCAACATAACCACATTTCCAGATTGTCGACATGTGAAAAGTCAACATTTTGCATAGACCAAAGGGCTAGGGTTAGGCTGCGGCAGCAGAGGGTTAGGGTTAGGCTCTTGAAAGGGAGGTTAGGGTTAGACTTCTGCAACAGAGTGATAGGGGTTAGGCTATGGAAGGGGAAGGCTAGGCTATGGGAGGGGTGGGTTAAGGTTAGGCTATAGAAAGGGAGGGTTAGGTTTAGCCTGCTGCAGCAGAGGGATAGGGTTAGGCTATGGGAGGGGAAGGCTAGGCTATGGGAGGGGAGGGTTAAGGTTAGGCTATGGAAAAGGAGGGTTAGGTTTATACTGCTCAAGCAGAGGGATAGGGTTAGGCTATGGGAGGGGCAGGCTAGGCTATGGGAGGAGAGTGTTAATGTTAGGCCTTAGGAGCAGAAGGTTAGGTTTAGGCTGCAGGAGGGGAGGTTAGGGCTTGGCTATGGGAGGAGAGGGCTAGGGTTAGGCTATGGGAGGGGAGGGTTACAGTTATGCTATACAAAGGAAGGGTTAGGGTTAGACTGCCGCAGCAGAGGAATAAAGTTGGGCTATAGGAAGGGAGGGTTAGGCTACGGGACGGGAGGGTTATGGTTAGGCTCTAGGAGAAGAGCGTTAGGTTTAGGCTATAGGTGGGGAGGATTAGGGCTAGGCTGTGGCAACAGAGGGATACAATTAGCTACAGTAGGGGAGTAGAGGGTTAGGCTACAGTAGAGTAGGGTTAGGGTTATGGTACGGGAGGGGAGGGGAGAGTTAAGGTTAGGCTACGGGAGGGGAGAGTTAAGGTTAGGCTATAGGAGGAAAGAGTTAGGTTTGGGCTATACGTGGAGAGGGTTAGGGCTAGACTGTGGCAACAGAGGGATACAGTTAGGCTACAGTAGGGGAGGAGAGGGTTAGGCTGCAGGAAGGGAGGTTAGGGCTAGGTGATGGGAGTGAAGGGCTAGGGTTAGGCTGCAGGAGGGGAGGGTGAGGGTTACGCTACAGTCGAGTAGGGTTATGGTTATGGTACTGGAGGGGAGTATAGGGTTAGACTATAGAAAAGGTGGGTTAAGGGTATGCACTAGGGGGGAGGGTTAAGGTTAGGGATTCTCAAAGTGCTCATAATCTGACAGCTACTGTAGACCTGGAGAACCCACCAAAACAGGTAAGTCACCACTAGACCACCAGGAATGTTTTGTCCACATTCTAATCATGTCAACGTTTTAACTGTGTAAACATGATGAATGCCAAACATACCAACATTATGGCCATTTTCAAAATGATCATGCCGTTGAATTATATCAAACCCCACAGAATACAGCATTAGTAATATCAGTACTAGTAGAAGTAAGAAATCTTTCAGATGCTATGAAATGAATGAGTCAGGCATTGCATAGGGGATGGGGTGCGATTCTCTCGGAGATAGATGGGAATGATTATGCAGCTATTGATGTGATGGGGAAGATGTAAAGTGTCAGTGATCAGTGATGTCATTGTACTGTAACATTATATCTGATGTCATGAAACATGTGACTTAGTGTTTGGTGCACATGTAATGGATTTTAGAAGCGAGGCACAGCGCATATCATCTGCTTCTTTGGCATGATTGTAAATCCAACTACAGAGGTCAGATCCACATGACTGACGCGAGGGGGTAAGCGGAATGTGAATTTCTGTAACAGGCTTGTAAAGAAGATGAAGAGCTCCATCCTTGCGAGATTCTCCCCAGCACAGGCTCTGCGGCCTAAAACACAGAAGACAAATCACAATATATGTAATAGGGGAGATTTATTTGAGGCATAGTGATTTCAGCAATTAATCCTGCAGATTTAAAGCAGCAATATTTTAAAAGCAAAACCTGTCTTGTTTTGCCTTTTAAATAGTTGTCACTTTAAACCTGCAGACTTAATCGCTGCTTTACAGAAACCACATCTTATATTATACCCCATGGTGTAATAGTTATATTTAATCAATTGTATATATATATATATATATATATATATATATATACATATATTTTTTTTAGATGTTTTATTAAATATAATTACAAACTACCGTCACAGGAATTAATTTTCCGTAAGCAATCATTAAACTTTCTTCTTGCGTAGTGATTCAAGGGCACATTTATCAGTATGACCCTAAAGCCTCCCGGAAACTGTGGCAGCAGATAAACAGTACCGGCGCAATTCTGTATTGCAGTGGTGCGAGGAAGGCTGCTCCGGAAAGAAGCGGTCCCCACTCCCCACAGACCCTAACACTATTGATTCCGCCGCTAATTATTAGCTGTGGAATTTTACACTGCCGGGTATGCGCATTGCTAAAAAACAGTGTCGACATTGTGTGTGTCGACCTTGCCCATGTTGACCTAATGACCTTCCATACCCGTCGACCTAGTCATGTGTCGACCTTCAGTCAGTGTTGACCTACTTACTGTCGACTTTCAGTGGTCGACCTAATGACTGTCAACTTAGACAGGGTTGACCTAAAGACCGGGCTGGAGTGGGCATCGGGATCCTAGGAAGGAGCAGGGCCCTGGGACCCACCTCCACCTGAACATAGCGTAGCATTCCGCAGTCAACCTCCAAAAACTTTCAGTTTGAAAGACAGTCCCCTTACTAGTGCATGGAGACTACGGTAACGAGGAGAGATCCATGATGTCTCCTGTAATACCTGTATAGTGAAAAGTCCCAATACCTAATTCCTACAAAAGAAGGTAAAAGATAAAATTTTCACCTACGCTAAGCAAGGAGGAATGGGCCCAGTGGTGCTCTATTTATCATTAGTGGTTTCCATGTCTGAGATCTGTATCCAGGGCAGCCACCAGGGGGGGACTGCGGGGACTGGAATCCCGGGCCCTTACAGAGAAGGGGGCCCAGTCTTGGCTCCTACCTCCAATACCTGGAGAGTTTCACCAGGCTGCGCAACAACTGCGGGCTGATCAGACTTCTTAAAACAAGCCTTCCCTATGCCTTTTCTCTCCATGAATAATTCCTGCAGGTCCGCAATGATTCCACCTGTATGCAACGTCACAATGTGTGACATCACATAGGGGTGGAGTGGTGCAGCAGAATCTTTTTTTTTGTGTAGTGCGCCCTGTCTATTTTGTCAGTCCCGGGCCCCGCAATTTGTGATGGCAGCCCTGTCTGTATCATAGCATATTCCACCGATAGACCATCCTATTTAGCAATCCATTTCTAATAGCTCCAGCGAATACCTCATTCCTATATTATTTTGTAATAAAGATATTCAAACACATCATACAACGTGCAGAACAGTCCCGATGACCCTGAACTGTGAGACTGCCATTTAAGAATGAACCCCGTCATAAGGCCCCACCAGTATCATGGCAAATTGCCACAAATTGTGGATCTGCAATGAAAGGATGGGGCTACGATGCTGCAATTCATGTGTCCGCAAGTTAGACTGGGGATAAAATGATGCAATTTGTGTCATTTTAGCCCCGCACTCTCTTGTAAGGGGCCGCGATTACTGGCATTAACTCCCCATCCGGCCCACTTCACTAGCAAGTGGGGAAGGATATGGGAGAACCTGCCACTCTTCTGGGGTTGGGGAGACTACCTGAAAAATAGATAGATATACTTAAATTTCATCCATATTCACAGTAGGATGGTTAATAAAAATATTAGAATATATGACTGATCAGTAATTCTTTAGGGGGTAATTCAGACATAATCGCTGGGCAGTGATTTTTGCAGCGCTGCGATCAGATAGTCGCCGCCTACAGGGGGAGGGTATTTTAGCTGTGCAAGTGTGCGATCGCATGTGTAGCAGAGCTGTACAAACAGATTTTGTGCAGTCTCTGCGCAGCCCAGGACTTACTCAGCCGCTGCGATCACATCAGCCTGTCCGGACCGGATTTGACGTCAGACACCCGCCCTTCCAACGCTTGGACACGACTGAGTTTTTTCCAGACACTCCCTGAAAATGGTCAGTTGCCACCCACAAACGCCCTGTTCCTGTCAATCTCCTTGCGATAGCCCGTGCGATCGCTTGTTTCGCACAATCCCGGTGCAGTCGTCCGACGCGCCTGCGCATTGTGGTGCATACACATGCGCAGTTCGGACCTGATCGCAGGCTGTGAGAAAACGCAGCCTAGCGATCAGGTCTGAATTACCCCCTTAGAGTAGTACGCTATCACTTACAGTACAGCGCAATGGCTATAACAGTGCCTCATGCCTCAATACTGCTAATCTGGTTATCTGTTCATGCCACCAGGGGACACAACGGGATGCAGTTAATTTGCCGGCGCACAGGGGCTAATCCCACTCGTGGGTGTCCACAACACGCATAGAGTGGGAATAGACCCGCAAGGGGACTCTTTCCGCTTGCCCCACTGCTGGCATACTGGCGGGCAGGATGCCACTGTTGGGATATTGACAGCCGACGGGAATACGTATGTATTCCGACACCACATACTGCGGTGCCAGTGTTGTAGTAACAGTAATATAATACATCACAAAGGCCGGGCACACAGTACATACCTGCAGAGAATGGCATAAACGCATCTTTCTTGATAAAATTTCCTTTGGCGTCAAGGAAATGATTTGGGTAGAACTCATCAGGTTTCTCAAATTGCGTCTTGTATCTCAGTACAGATGACAGTAATGGGATTATATAGGTTCCCTAGGATGAGAGACACTTGTATATAAAGGCTGCACAGCTGGGACAGTGAGATATCAGCCAGTAACTATCCTGAAAGCTTCTCGTTATTAGCTGGACTATTTCCTGCAAGTCACATGACAGATGTTATTATTGTGTATTTATATAGCACCACCATATTACACAGCGCTGTACAGAGACTGACTAATCAGTCACATCAGTCCCTGCTCCACTGGTGCTTACAGCTAATATTACCTACCACATAAACATACACACACATACACACACAATCAAATTTGTCAGCAACCAGCACCTAATTTACCAACCAGTATATTTCTCTGCTCTAAGAGGATGCCAGGGTTACCAGAGTAAACCGCACACACAATGGGAGAACATGTAAACTCAACACAGACAAGGCCATGGTTGGAATTATTTCCATCATCACCATCCCGATTTTAATACTTAGGGGCACTCTCATTTTAAAGTGTAGAGTCCCAATCTTATACTATATGATGTTGCCCCATGTAATCACCACATAATGACACCCTGCACTAGGGATGACCATCAACCATCAATGGTTTGAAATCATGAGTGGTCTATGACCAATGGTGAATATTTTTACCATCGATGGGAGGAGAACCAAATGGTTTTCCCGCAATCGATGGTAGAGAGCTACCAATTTTTTTTTCTCTCTCCAAGTGTTGGGACACAGAGCTTAGCTCCACCCCCTGACACTTGTGAAGCCCCACCCCAGGCTCTGATTCGCCTGCAGCTCAATCAACATTAATGCAGGGGTGACCATGGGTAGATAAATTAATTGATGGTTCCCTTACAGATGGTTTAACACCATTAAGGTTATGCATCAATGGTGACCATCCCTACCCTACACTACAGAAATAATACCAGATTCTGGACATGGGGAAGGGCCCTAAAAGTGCCCAATCTCCTCCACCCTAGCACTTACAGTCTTAGGGGTAAATTTACTAAGATGGGAGTTCTATTTAAGATGGGATGTTGCCCATAGCAACCAATAAAATTCCAGATATCTTCTAGAAGGTGCTAGATAAATGAGAAATAGAATCTGCTTGGTTGCTATGGGCAACTTCCCATCCTAAATAAAACTCCCATCTTAGTAAATTTACCCCTCAGTGGCATTTTTTATTTTTTAAACAAGGAATTCCAGCGGCTGACTCATTTAATGCAGTAGATTGTCTATTTTTAAAATGAAATAAATTATTGGGTGACCCATATTATTCAGACATATTCTATGCATTTCATTGAAGACTGCTAATTTAAAAAATAAAAATAAAAATACACATTTTCAAGTCCAGATTTTATTATAAAAACCTGCGTGCAATATATGGCTTTTTTTTCTCTGTTTTGGGAAATGTGAATTGATGCCAATTCAACAATTACAAAGTATTTCTTGTTATTGTTTAGGAAATAAAACACATATATTTGTATTTATGTAGCCCATACACTTGAGAGATATCAGGTACTATCCTTCGATTTCGACCGCATCTGTGAGATAAATCGAAGGATTGTATGCACATTTTAGGTACCTCGCGACGCGATGCGCGGGCACGCCGGTCGAATCTTGCGTCTCAAGATAGTATGTGCTGCACTTAATATTTATCATATCGCACTGTGATGTGCGATGGGCACCCGCCGGGAGCGGACAGAGGCCGCTCCCACTCGGCGCCGGCGGTGACGTGCCCACCACGTGATTATCATGCGATCTATCGCATGATCGCATGGTAATTCCTTTGGCAGTTCAGGTGCTGCCAGTGCGTCGTGGGGCATCACACAAGTGTATGGGCACCAATAGTTTGTGTTTTTGCAATTTCAATAAAAATATTTATTTTTTCCTGTCAGGAGCAATAAACAAACTGATTAAGTTTTTTGAAAATCAGACTGATCTGATTTAAAAACAACAAACAAACAAACAAACAAACAAACAAACAAACAAACAAACAAGGTATAATTTGTGTGGGTTCTGCATAAGTAAATTTCTGACATTGATATTGGACTGTTACCAACCAGATAAGTACCACAAAGTGCAGCATTTTCTCACTTTCCTACTTTCGTTATTCAGACGATTTTACTACAAAAGCAGGGGCGTAGCCAGAAGTTTTTGGGCCCCATAGCAACATTTTAAAGATGCCCCGCCGACCCAATTTTTCTAGAGAGACACTTCTCTGCAGAAGATGTTAATTTTATGCCCTAGTTAATATTCTGAACCATAGTAGAGCCTTATTTAATGTTATGCCCCATAGTAGTGCCCTAGTTTTTTTTATGAATCGTAGTAGTTCTTAGTTCACCCTATGTCACATTTCAGAGCTGCCAGTACACATTATGCCGCACAGTACCCTCAATGCACATTATTATATATAGTGCTCCCCGTTCATATTGTGCCTCATTACAGTGCCCCAATTCATAGTATATAACATTAAAATGCCCTCCAGTTCATTGTATACCACACTACAATGAGCTGGTCCAGGGGCAAACCTAGATATAGTGCAGATATAGTGCAGGCCCAGTGGCGTAACTACTGCCCCCGCAGCCCTCGCGGTGGCTTGGGGGCGAGGGGCTGCGGGGGCGCCGCCACTGATTTAGAGCGTCCGCATGTCAATCTGCTGTCTCCTCTCCCTCCCTGCTGTAACGGGACACGGAGGGCACAGCGCACCGCGCGCGCCTCTCCAGTGTCCATCCTGCGTCTCCGTCCGTCTGGTCTAATAATGGAAGTGCCGTTCGTGAGCTCTGATTAGCTCACGAACCGGCACTTCCTTTATTAGACCAGAGAGACGGAGATGCAGGAGGGACATGAGAGAGGCGCGCGCTGTGCCCTCCTTGTCCCTCCTTCACAGCAGCGAGGGGGGGACATGTATGGCACTGAGGGGGCATGTATGGCACAGGGGGCATATATGGCACTGAGGGCATATATGGCACTGAGGGGGCATGTATGGCACAGGGGGCATATATGGCACTGAGGGGGCATGTATGGCACAGGGGACACTGAGGGGGCATATATGGCGCTGAGGGGGCATGTATGGCACAGGGGGCATATATGGCACTGAGGGCATATATGGCACTGAGGGGGCATGTATGGCACAGGGGGCATATATGGCACTGAGGGGGCATGTATGGCACAGGGGGCACTGAGGGGGCATATATGGCACTGAGGGGGCATGTATGGCACAGGGGCACTGAGGGGGCATATATGGCACTGAGGGGGCATATATGGCACAGGGGGCACTGAGGGGGCATATATGGCACTGGGGGGGGGGCACTGAGGGGGTATATATGGCACGGGGGGGGAAGTGTGGGGGCATATATGGCACTGAGGGGGCATATATGGCACTGGGGGGGGTACTGAGGGGGATATATGGCACTGCATGTGTACCTGGCACATGGGGGGGG
Organism: Pseudophryne corroboree; assembly: GCF_028390025.1. Classification (NCBI taxonomy): domain Eukaryota; kingdom Metazoa; phylum Chordata; class Amphibia; order Anura; family Myobatrachidae; genus Pseudophryne; species Pseudophryne corroboree. The sequence continues at coordinate 66,191,254 of NC_086447.1, forward strand.
GGCTATATTTGGCACTGGGGGCACGTGAGCACCTGGCACTGTGGGGGAATATCTGGCACTGGGGGCATATGTGGCACTGGGGAAGCTATATTTGGCACTGGGGGCATGTGAGTACCTGGCACCGTGGGGGAATATGTGGCACTGGGAACATATGTGGCACTGGGAGCACAGCCCTAGCAACAAACACTACCCCCTAGCAACGAGCATGACGCCCAGTGCATGAAACTCCTGGCAACGAGCATGACACCCAGTGCATGAAACACCTGGCAACGAGCATGACACCCTGAGCATGAAAACCCCTGGCACCGTGCATGGAACCAAGAGCATGAAACCCCTGGCAACGAGCAGGTAATTTAAAAGTAATTAGAAGCCTTACTGTAGGACTTAATGTGTAATGGGCATTACGGTGTGTGGCATAATGTATCACGGACATTGCGGTGTGTGTCATAATGTGTCACAGGCATTACGGTGTGTGGCATACTATATCACGTGCATTGTGGTATGTGGTATAATGTCTCAGGGGCATTGCAGTGTGGCATAATGTATAACGGGCATTGCGGTATGTGTCACAGGTATTATGGTGTATGGTATACTATATCACGGGCATTGTGATATGTGGTAAAATGTCTCAGGGTCATTGCAGTGTGTGGCATAATGTATCACGGACATTGCGGTATGTGTCATAATGTGTCGGGCATTACTGTGTGTTGTATACTATATCACGGGCATTGTGGTATGTTGTATAATGTCTCAGGGTCATTGCAGTGTGTGTCATAATGTGTCACAGGCATTGTATGTGCTATAATCTATCAGGGGCATTGCAGTGTGTAGCATAATGTATAACGGGCATTGCGATTCCTGTCGTCATGTGTCACAGGCATTACGGTGTGTGGCATAATGTGTCACAGGCATTACGGTGTGTGGCATAATGTGTCACAGACATTGTATGTGCTATAATGTATCAGGGGCATTGCAGTGTGTAGCATAATGTATAACGGGCTTTGCGATTCCTGTCGTCATGTGTCACAGGCATTACGGTGTGTGGCATAATGTGTCACAGGCATTACGGTGTGTGGCATAATGTGTCACAGGCATTACGGTGTGTGGCATAATGTGTCGGGGGCATTATGGTGTGTGCATATTGTGTCATGTGCATTATTGTGCGTGGAATAATGTCTAAGGGCCATTGCAGTATGTGGCATAATGTATACTGGGCATTACTATAAGGAGGAAAAATGACAAATAATGTAAGGGGCATGAATCAGGATTATTTTTCTTTCCAGTGGTGGCTAACGTCTGGACGTGCAGGTTGCAAAACTGGGGTATAAGGAAGTCTTTTCCTGCAATACCACGCCCCTTTATGCAAAGCCACGCCCATTCCAACAAAGCCACACACCCTTTTTGGCGCCGCGCGCCGAAGGCGCGCACATGTTTGTCCCTTTCATGGTGCCAATTATGGGGGATGGGGGATTGGGAGGGGGGGCGCCGAAGAATTTTTTGGCTTGGGGGAGAAAAACTTCTAGTTACGCCACTGTGCAGGCCCCAAGGAAAAAGTTTGAAAGGACCCCTACGTACCACCCAATGGCGAAAAATTTATATATCACATGTAACTGTGACAGGGAAGGTGGCCCCTCTCAACTCTGGGCCCCATAGCAGCTGTTCTCCCTGCACCTATGGTGGCTACACCCTGTATATAACACATGTAACTGACAGGGAAGGTGGCCCCTCTCAACTCTGGGCCCCATAGCAGCTGTTCTCCCTGCACCTATGGTGGCTACACCCTGTATATAACACGTGTAACTGACAGGGAAGGTGGCCCCTCTCAGCTCTGGGCCCCATAGCATCTGCACTCCTTGCACCTATGGTAGCTACACCCTGTATATAACACATGTAACTGTGACAGGGAAGGTGGCCCCTCTCAGCTCTGGGCCCCATAGCAGCTGCACTGCCTGCACCTATGGTAGCTATGCCCTTGTACAAAAGGAATGTATTACAACATGTAACTTTGACCAAACCTACAGATATATATTTGTGTCATCAGTTTATTCTGCAATTTTGATTAAAAATATTTGACACTGTTACATAGATGACTAGTTTTAATATCATACCTCCCAACATGACCCTCTCCAGGAGGGACAAAATGCTCTGTTCCTGGACCTTTCTCTTCATTTAGGATTGCCGACACCTGTGTTGAACAGGTTAATGGATAAGAAAGGTGTTTCAGCACAGGTGATGGCAATCAGTAATTAAGAGGGAAGTCCAGAAGCAGAGTATTCTGTCCCTCCTGGAGAGGGTCATGTTGGGAGGTATGATACTATGTTTTTCAAAATATATGTGTGAAGCTTTTTTGCAATGTGCATAGTTTTACTTACTCATCTGGTGACTCGTTGGGCCTAATTCAGACCTGTTTGCAGCAGCAAATTTGTTAGCAGTTGGGCAAAACCATGTGCACTGCAGGTGGGGCAGATATAACATGTGCAGAGAGAGTTAGATTTGGGTGGGGTGTGTTTAAACTGAAATCTAAATTGCAGTGTAAAAATAAAGCAGCCAGTATTTACCCTGCACGGATACAATATAACCCACCCAAATCTAACTCTCTCTGCACATGTTACATCTGCCCCACCTGCAGTGCACATGGTTTTGCCCATTTGCTAACAAACGTGCTGCTGCGATCAGGTCTGAATTAGGCCCACTGCAATTTACTCTTAATGAGTTTAAGAAACCTAAATTTCATGAATGATCACAATAACTATAGTATTATTACAGTTAATCTAGAAAAGCAATACTAGACTTGCCACACTATGAAAAATAATTTATAGATTAATTATTGTTCCATGTAGATGAAAGTTTCCAAAAATATAATAATATATCAAATGAAATAATTTATTGTTTTATTTTCTTTTAGAGCTTTTTTTGTGTTTCTGTTTTTCTTTCTTTTGCTATTTCCCTTAAATGAAAGTATATTTTAATTTTGATATCAAGACATGTCCACTTAAATAAATTGCTTAAATAATTAAATCATTTTACATTGAAGTCATATTTCCCATTAGTAACAATAATCTATAAATACATTTAAGGTATCCTCACATTATTAGCTGTCAAAAGAAAGTACAAAGATGAATCATTTGGCTAATAAGGATGCATTGAGCACCGAAACAATTTTGACACAATTTTGCAGATGATGCAAATGTAACCGCAACAAAACATATAAAATACTCACTTTTGGAATAGAATATCCCTTGAAGGTCACATCTGTAGATGTCTCATGGCCCAAACTGAGAGGGAGAATGTCAGCATACCTTTGGATCTCATGTATGACTGCGTATGTAAAAGGCATCTGCCCCCGGTGGCTGTACAAAGGTTGTGCGGATCCAACAACTCTGGAGATCTCATCTTGGACCTTTTCTATAATGGGATATAAATATAGACAGACATGCCTGAAATAAAATCTATTTTGATGGTTCGTATTATAATGCTCACTGAGAGGTGGCTGTGCGAGTGATACCTTCAGGGGCGTGATGAGGGTGTCTGCAGGACCTGAGTTTTTGAAAATGTTTCCCAAATTCCAAGGGAAGAATAATGGTGGTCATTCCGAGTTGTTTGCTCTGTAATTTTCTTCGCATCGCAGCGATTTTCCGCTAACTGCGCATGCGCAATGTTCGCACTGCGACTGCGCCAAGTAAATTTGCTATGCAGTTAGGAATTTTACTCACGGCATTACAAGGTTTTTTCTTAGTTCTGGTGATCGTAATGTGATTGACAGGAAGTGGGTGTTTCTGGGCGGAAACTGGCCGTTTTATGGGAGTGTTTGAAAAAAACGCTACCGTTTCTGGGAAAAACGCGGGAGTGGCTGGAGAAACGGAGGAGTGTCTGGGCGAACGCTCCCTCGTTTCTCCAGCCACTCCCGCGTTTTTCCCAGAAACGGCAGCGTTTTTTCACACACACACATAAAACGGCCAGTTTCCGCCCAGAAACACCCACTTCCTGTCAATCACACTCCGATCACCAGAACGAAGAAAAATCCTTGTAATGCCGTGAGTAAAATACCAAACTTCTTAGCAAATTTACTTGACGCAGCCGCAGTGCGAACATTGCGCATGCACAGTTAGCAGAAAGTCGCACCGATGCGAAGGAAAATAATGAGCGAACAACTCGGAATGAGGGCCAAAGTCAAGGATTTTGGGACTGGGCTTGGAAGCTCCACCAGATCTGGTGATGAAGAAAAGGGTAACTGAGGTACAGTATATTCTGGAGAAGGCTCACTGTTAAGCATTGATATAAGAGAGTGTCCCAGACTCTTGCAGGTATTTACTCAAGAGAGTCTCTGTCCAAGACAGCTGCACATTCAGATGGTGGTGAGCAGGAGAATCAGAAGATTTCTAAACCCCAACCGGTGGCACCTATTATGCTCATTTAGAGTGCTATCTACTTCGGCAAAATTAATGTTAGGCTTGTTTGAAATTCTCTACATAGTACATAGGGGTCTATGGGGGTCATTCCGAGTTGATCGCTAGCTGAAAATGTTCGCTGTGCAGCGATGATGCAAAAAATGACACTTCTGCGCATGCGGCACACTGTGCATGCGTGACGCACTTTCACAACGGCCGATGTAGTTTCACACAAGGTCTAGCGACGCTTTTCAGTCGCACTGCTGGCCGCAGAGTGATTGACAGGAAGTGGGTGTTTCTTGGTGTCAACTGACCGTTTTCAGGGAGTATTCCAAAAAACGCACGCATGCTAGGAAAAACGCAGGCGTGGCTGGGCGAACGCAGGGCGTGTTTGTGACGTCAAAACAGGAACTGAATGGTCTGAAGTGATCGCAAGCGCTGAGTAGGTCTGGAGCTACTGTGAAACTGCACACAATTATTTTGTCGCAGCTCTGCGATCCTTTCGTTCACACTTATGCTAAGCTAAGATACACTCCCAGTGGGAGGCGGCATAGCGTTTGCACAACTGCTAAAAACTGCTAGCGAGCGATCAACTCGGAATGACCCCCTATGTACTAAGCCTTGGTGAGAGATAAAGTAGATGGAGATAAAGTACCAAATAACTACTGTAGCTCCTGACGTTTTTCGAGCACGGCCTGCAACATAGCAGTTAGGAGCTGATTGGCTGGCATTTTATCTTCATTCAATTAATCTCTCTCCAGGGCTTAGTACAGATGGAGCCCTCTTTATCTTTGCCTTTAATAGGATTACCTGAGCCATGGCAGTTGGACTTAATCCCCTGCTGTAATGATTTAGGGGGTAATTCAGACCTGATTGCTCGCTAGGTTTTTTTTGCAGTGCTGCGATCAGATAGTCGCCGCCTATAGGGGAGTGTATTGTAGCTTTGCAAGTGTGCGATCATTTGTGCAGCCGAGCGGTACAAAAAATATTTGTGCAGATTCCGAGTTGTCCAGAACTTACTCAGCCGCTGCGATCACTTCAGCCTGTCCGGGGCCGGAATTAACGTCAGACACCCGCCCTGCAAACACATGGACACGCCTGCGTTTTTCCAAACACACCCAGAAAATGGTCAGTTGACACCCACAAATGCAACGATCCACTTTGTACCCGTGTGACGCATGCACAGTTCTGACCTGATCGCAGCGCTGCGAAAAAACCTAGCGTGCGATCAGGTCTGAATGACCTCCTTAATCCCCTGCTGTATTGTTCTCTCTGTATTTATTATTTATTATTTATTTATTAACAGTTTCTTATATAGCGCAGCATATTCCATTGCGCTTTACAATTAGAACAACAGTAATAGAACAAAACTGGGTAAAAACAGACAGACAGAGGTAGGAAGGCCCTGCTCACAAGCTTACAATCTATAGGGAAATAGGCATAGATACACAAGGATAGATGCTACCTATTGCATAATGGTCCACCAGATTGCTAGGTTCTTAATGGGTTGTATGATGATACCCCACAAAGTTATCCAAGTGTCAGGAGGGTGTGAGACTAAAGAAAGACAAGATATGTGATGTTATGAATATTCTACAGAGGATGTAATTAGATAGGGAAGCACTGAAGGTTATGTGGGTGGGTCTGGAATTTGATAGGCTTGTCTGAAGAGGTGAGTTTTCAGGGAACATTTAAAGGTTTGGAGACTAGAGGCGAGTCTTACTGTGCGTGGGAGGGCATTCCACAGAGTGGGTGAAGCCCGGATAAAGTCCTGTAATTTTGAGTGTGAACAAGTAATGCGTGTGGATGAGAGACGTAGATCTTGTGCAGAGCGGAGAGGTCGGGTAGGGAGATATTTTGAGATGAGTGAAGAGATGTATGTTGGTGCAGTTTGGTTAATAGCCTTGTATGTGAGTAAAAGTATTTTATATTTAATACGGTAGAATACCGGTAACCAATGGAGGGACTGACAGAGCGGATCTGCAGACGATGAACGTCTGGCAAGGAAGATTAGCCTCGCAGCTGCATTCAAAATGGATTGTAGTGGTGAGAGCCTATGTTTGGGAAGACCGGTCAGGAGACTATTACAATAATCAATGCGGGAGATAATGAGAGCATGGATTAGAGTTTTTGCTGTGTCTTGTGTAAGATATGGTCGTATTTTGGATATGTTTCTTAGATGTATGTAACATGATCTTGAGACAGATTGAATGTGGGTAACAAAGGACAGTTCAGAGTCAAGAATGACACCTAGGCAGCGAGCTTGTGGGGTAGGGGTGATTGCAGAGTTCTCAACAGTGATAGAGATATCAGGTTGGAAACTACTATTGGCCGGTGGAAATATAATTAATTCTGTTTTGGAAATATTAAGTTTGAGGTGGCGAGATGTCATCCAAGATGAAATGGCAGAAAGGCATTCAGTGACACGGCCCAATACAGATGGTGACAAATCAGGTGAGGATAGGTAGATTTGAGTATCATCCGCATACAGATGGTACTGAAATCCGAAAGAGTTGATTAGTTTGCCAAGAGATGTGGTATAGATAGAGAAAAGCAGAGGACCTAGGACTGAGCCTTGCGGTACTCCAACTGAGAGAGGTAGCGAAGGAGAGGTGGAATCAGAGAAACGAACACTGAAGGAGCGATTAGATAGGTAGGATGAGAACCAAGAAAGGGCTGTGTCCTGAATACCTAGGGATTGTAGTGTTTGTATGAGAAGAGAGTGGTCAACAGTGTCAAAAGCAGCAGAGAGATCAAGGAGAATAAGTAGAGAGTAATGTCCTTTAGATTTAGCAGTGACCAAATCATTCACTACCTTAGTCAGTGCTGTCTCTGTGGAGTGTTGGGCACGAAATCCTGACTGAAGTGGGTCCAGTAGGCTGTGTGAGTTAAGAAAGTGTGTGAGGCGAGTGTAGGCAAGTCTCTCCAGTAGCTTGGAGGGGCATGGGAGCTGAGAGATGGGACGGTAGTTAGAGAGAGAGTTCGGGTCAGAGTTTTGTTTTTTCAGAATGGGAGTAATCACTGCATGCTTGTATAGAGAAGGAAAGATACCAGTAGACAGGGAGAGATTACAGATTTTCGTTAAGGTTGGGATGAGCACAGTAGACAGAGCTTTACTAATTTGTGAGGGTATAGAGTCAAGGGGAGAGGTATTAGAGTAGGCAGATGAAAAGAGTGCAGATACTTCATCTTCATTTGTAGGATCAAAGGAAGAGAAGGTGTTAGAGGGTTCAGGCAGGGAATTGAGCAGGTCACTTGCTGTGGAAGAGCATACCATTTCATTTCGGATCTTGTCAATCTTGTCCTTGAAATAGGAAGCAAGATCTTGCGCACTGACAGTGGCTGGTGGGTTAGGTGAGGGAGGGACAAGAAGTGATTTAAATGTATTAAAAAGTCGCTTGGGGTTAGAGGCTTGAGCAGAGATGAGAGATTGAAAATATTTTTGTTTGGCAGTGTCCAGAGCAGTACGATAAGAGTGGTAGGTGGTCTTATATGTGAGAAAGTCACTTGAACTACGAGATTTACGCCACTGGCGTTCAGCTTTTCGTGAGAGTTTTTGTAAGTGTCTAGTGTATTTAGAGTGCCACGGTTGACATCTAAGTCTACGTGGAGTGTGATGGGTAGCTGGAGCCACTTCATCAAGTGCTGTTACTAAAGTTTGGTTAAGGTGTGACACAGCAGTCTCTGGAGAGGTGAATGTAGAAATTGGTGAAATTGCAGCTGAGAACAATAGATGAAGGGCTTATGCTAATAAGCCTTGGTGTGCCTAGGTGCAGCAGAGAAGGCTAGATAAGCGGGGCTCCATCTGTACATAGACTCCAAAATGTATCAATTCAGTGGGGATTGGATGCAAACCAGGATGCAGATTACTCCAACGGTGAAAGGATTTATCATAACTGGCCTTAAGCCACAATTTAGAATTCACTAATGCATTTTGTACATTGTTCTTAATGTGGTTTGAACTTTGGTTTGGTAGTAATAATGATGATGTAAGTGCGCTTGGAAAGAAGACATTGAGAGGGAGAGGAAAACCCCTACTTTGGAGTGTTTCTTAAGTTGGGTAGTGTCAGAAACACATCTGAATCATCTCTGGAACAAAGTGTTTTGCAGAACAGACTGCTCTCTCAGCCAGGCCATTTTATTGTAGATAGCAAGGGCTGCAGGTGGTTAGTGTAATGTCCCATTGACTTGTGAAGCTCTGGAATTTGCATGGCATTGTCAGTTGGAGCTGTAACGGCATACCGTGCACAGAGAATACCGGGTGCTCGTTCCTCCTCCAATCACAGATGTCAGTGGCAACAATGTTCCAGTGAAGGCTGTCACAACTGAGGGCCTGAGCTGACGGAAGGCAGCCTCAGTTGTAGGGGCTGAGGTGTACCGGAACCTGGGAGGTTGTATCAGACCCCTGGACATGTAAGTAACATGAAGAGAAACCGCCCGAAGGCGTGACCACGACAACTTGAGTAAAAGTCAATGATATTTATTTATGACAAACTCCATGCATCACAGTAGCAGTAAAAGAAACATAAAAATCAGCAGAGAAATAATAATACAGTTCCTGGGTACTACAGGGTGGCAGGGGCCACAGAGCTCTGGTGGTATGAGACAGTTCTTATTATCTGCAAGTTGGAAAGTCCTTACCAGGCTCAACTGTAGCAATGAGGAAAGCCCAGGGTCGTACCAGCTGGTGTTCCAGGGAAAGCTGGACTGCTGTAGATAAAATGCTGCTGTGGGTACTGGTTAGAACCAGACAGGTGTTGGCACGGAGTGGATACTGGCTGGAACCAGTTAAATAATAAATAAAGCTTGAGAGCGATGCAATATAGATGAAATGTAGAATTTGAGAGCGGAGAAATAATAATACCGGTGGAGAGTGGTAAACTGCAGAAAGGACACCGGCCCTTTAAGAGAAGCTGTACACTGCTGGAAGCTGAGCTGGAAGCAGGTGATGTTGTAGCTGGAAACAGGTGAGTCCAGAATGGATCGGAGAGTCAGGCTACACCGCAGATGGAATGCTGGTGCGGGTCTCTATAGCAGAAGTCTGGAGACAGGAGCTGGAACCTGGAAGACATTCACAGAAGAGAGACAAACTGGAACTAGGTTTGACAACCAAAGCACTGACGCCTTCCTTGCTCAGGCACAAGCTATTTATACCTGCAGCAAGGAAGGCATTGGCTAGGCAATTATGCAAATTAATAATACTGACAACGGATTGGTAGGAAAGATCAGCTGACAGAATCCAAGATGGCTGCGCCCATGCAGACACTTGGAGGGAAGTTTGGATTGTAATCCATGTGGTCTGGAAAACAGTAATGGCGGCGCCGGCCAACGGAGACAGGAGACGCCAGGCTGACAGATGCACATCCAACCACGCGGACACAGCGGAGGCCGCGGCTGACGTAATCGCCACTCTGAATGCAGAAGCTCAGGGACGGCGGCGGAGGCCGCGGGAGACGCCATGCCAGATGTATAAGGCGTTACTGTGACTGCGTCCCCCCCTTTAGGAGTGGCCCCAGGACACTTCTTTGGCTTTTGAGGAAACTTGGAATGGAATCTCCGGACCAAGGCTGGAGCATGGACATCAGAAGCATTGGTCCATGAACGTTCCTCAGGGCCATAACCCTTCCAGTCAATAAGATACTGAAGTTGACCGTAACGGTGACGTGAGTCCAGGATCTTGGCCACTTCATACTCAACGCCTCGTTGAGTTTGGACTTTCGGAGTTGGAGGAAGTGAGGAATGAAACCGATTCAAGATTAGCGGTTTCAACAGGGAAACATGGAATGTCCTGGGTATTTTTAAGAAAGGAGGTAACTGGAGTCTGTAAGCAACAGGATTGATGACTTGATCAATTTTAAAAGGACCGATGAAGCGAGGTGCAAACTTCATACTGGGAACTCTCAACCTCAAATTCTTCGTGGATAACCATACCCGATCACCCACCTTGAGAGCAGGAACTGCTCGACGCTTCTTATCCGCAAACTTCTTGTACCTGAACGATGCCTTGAGCAGAGCTGATCGTACGCTCTTCCAGATATTGGCAAACTGATGCAAGGTGATATCCACTGCGGGAACAGAAGTTGCTGGAAGCGGTTGGAACTCAGGGACTTTAGGGTGGAATCCAAAGTTGGTGAAGAATGGTGTTGAAGAAGATGAAGAATGATACTGGTTGTTATGACAGAACTCGGCCCAGGGAAGTAATTGAACCCAGTCATCTTGAGAGGAGGACACATAGATGCGGAGGAAGGACTCCAAGTCCTGATTCACCCTCTCAGTTTGACCATTGGTCTGAGGATGGTAAGCCGTGGAAAACTTTAGCTTGACTTGGAGGACTTGACATAAACTTCGCCAGAATTTGGCTGTGAATTGAACTCCTCGATCTGAGATAATTTCTTCTGGAAGACCGTGGAGTCGGAAGATCTCTTGTATAAATACTTGAGCCAACTTGGAAGCTGACGGAAGACCGGTGAGAGGAATGAAGTGTGCCATCTTGGTGAACCGGTCAACTACCACCCAGATGGTATTGAACTTGTTGCACATGGGCAAATCTGTAATAAAATCCATCGACAAATGGGTCCATGGTCGACGGGGAACAGATAGTGGAACCAGTTGCCCCGCAGGCGACTGGCGGGATACTTTATGTTGGGCACACTTTGGGCAAGATGCAATAAACTCCAAAACATCCTTTTTCAGAGTTGGCCACCAATAGGACCTAGAGATAAACTCCAGGGTTTTTTGGATACCTGTATGTCCGGCAAAGCGGGAAGCATGGGCCCAATGCATGAGCTTCTTCCTTAGTGTCGGCTTCACAAAACTTTTCCCTGATGGGGGCGTAGAGTCCATCCCTACCATGGAGAATGCCAACGGATTTATAATAGGATGCTTGTCTGAAGACTCTGACTAATTTTCTTGCTCCCATGAGCGGGAAAGGGCATCGGCCTTGCGATTCTGAGAGCCCGGACAGAACTGGAGTTTAAAGTCGAATCTGGAAAAGAAAAGTGCCCATCTGGCCTGACGAGGGTTGAGACATTGTGCGCCTTTTAGATATAGAAGGTTTTTGTGGTCTGTAAGTATAGTAATTGAATGGGAAGCTCCCTCCAACAGATATCTCCACTCCTCTAGAGCGAGCTTGATGGCTAGCAACTCCTGGTCGCCAATGGCATAGTTGCGCTCCGCTGGGGAGAACTTCCGGGAGAAGAAACTGCAAGGATGTAAATGGCCATCTTTAGCCCTCTGGGATAACACCGCTCCTACTCCAACGGAGGAGGCATCCACCTCTAAGATGAAAGGAGAGTCGATGTCAGGCTGTTTCAGGACAGGCGCAGAGATGAACCTCTGTTTCAAAAGATGAAAAGCTTGCATGGCTTCTTCAGACCACTTGGACGGGTTAGCACCCTTCTTGGTGAAAGCAGTAATAGGCGCCACAATGGTGGAAAAGTCTCGTATAAACTTTCGGTAATAATTGGCGAACCCTAAGAACCTCTGGACCCCTTTGAGGGTTAAGGGTACCGGCCAATTCTGGATTGCTTGTAGTTTCTCAGGATCCATCTCTAGTCCGGAACCGGACACAATGTACCCTAGAAACGGAATGGACTTGACTTCAAAGACGCATTTCTCTAATTTGCAGTAGAGATGATTGACACGGAGACGGGACAGGACCTCCTTTACCCAAAAACGATGTTCCTCTAAATTGTTGGCAAAAAAGAGGATATCATCTAGATAGACCACGACATGATGGTATAGAATGTCTCTGAAGATCTCATTGACGAAATGCTGGAAGACAGCTGGAGCATTGCTCAATCCGAAGGGCATGACGAGGTACTCATAATGTCCGTCACGGGTGTTAAATGCGGTCTTCCACTCGTCACCCTCACGGATCCGGATGAGATTGTATGCACCTCTCAAGTCCAGCTTTGTAAAGATGGTAGCTCCGCTAACTCTGTCAAAGAGCTCAGTAATCAGGGGTAAAGGATAGCGGTTCTTGATGGTAATGTCGTTCAAACCTCTGTAGTCGATGCACGGCCGCAGACCACCATCTTTCTTTTTTACAAAGAAGAAGCCTGCGCCGGCTGGAGAAGAAGAAGGTCGAATGAACCCCTTTGCTAGGTTCTCTTTAATGTATTCCTCCATAGAATGCGTCTCAGGCAGAGACAACGGATAAGTTCGGCCTCGAGGTGGAACCTTCCCTGGAACGAGATCAATCGGGCAGTCCCATTCTCTATGAGGAGGAAGGATATCAGCAGAAGCTTTACTGAACACATCCGTGAAATCTTGATATGGAGGAGGTGGAACATCAGACGACCTGGGGGAGGAAGAACAGACAGGCAACACTTTAAACAAACATGTCTCATCACAGGAGGGACCCCATGCCAGGATTTGCGTAGTCGTCCAATCAATTGTAGGATTGTGAAGACGGAGCCATGGAAGGCCCAGGACCACAGGATGTGTGGCTCTTGGAATCACTAAAAGTGAAATAAGTTCGGAATGAAGAACTCCCACTCTCAGACGAACTGGTAGAGTCCTTAGAGCAATAACTGTATCAAAAATTTTGCTGCCATCCACGGCAGTTAAGGAAAAGGAGGAAGGAAGTCTCTCGGTGGGTAGGGACCACCGTTTAACATAGGCTTCGGTAATAAAGTTCCCAGCTGCTCCGGAATCCAGGAGGGCAATGACGTTCTGATAACGTTGAGCAACTTGAAGCGAGACTGGGAGATTACAATCTTGAGGAGATGGAGAGGAGATCATTACTCCTAGCCGGCCCTCTCCTTGGCGAGCTAGGATTTGGAGTTTCCCGGACGTTTGGGACAGGCATTAATAGTGTGAGACGGAGCTGCACAATACAGACAGAGAGACTCAGAGAGACGTCTTCGGCGCTCAGCAGGAGTTAAACGGGAACGGCCAATTTGCATGGGTTCATCTTTAGTTGGTGACAGTTGGTGAGGAGGAGGAGCAGAAGATTTTGGAGCAGATGATCTTCCACGCTCAGTTGCTCTCTCTCTGAAACGTAAGTCAACTTTCGTACAAAGTGAGATTAGCTCATCTAACTTGGAGGGTAAGTCTCTGGTAGCTAACTCATCTTTAATACGCTCGGATAAACCATGCCAGAATGCAGCATACAGGGCCTCGTCGTTCCATGCCAGTTCAGATGCCAGGATCTGGAACTGTATAAGATATTGTCCTACAGTACGTGATCCCTGGCGTAAACGGAGAATCTCAGACGAAGCTGAAGTTACCCGGCCTGGCTCGTCGAAGATGCGCCTGAATGTTGACACGAATGCAGTGTAAGAAGATAGCAGGGTGTCGGACCTCTCCCATAACGGTGATGCCCAGTCAAGGGCTGAGCCACTGAGAAGAGAGATGATGTAGGCAATTTTTGTACGGTCACTGGGAAAATTGCCAGGTTGTAGCTCAAACTGAATCTCACACTGGTTCCCCTGCAGAATCTTGGAGATCCGTCAAATTTTGCTGGCGTTGGAAGATGAAGACGTGGAGCAGAAACGGGTAAGGTGGGTGGGGTTATAGTTGGAGTCACTGTGGTTGACGCCCCAGATGCGCCTGATCCACGGAGAGTTGTCTGAATCCCATCCAGCCGAGTAGAGAGATCCTGGAGACAGCGGATGATGTGGCCCTGTGCAGCCTCCTGATGTTCAAGTCGGGCTGCCAGTTCTTGCATCGGCCTGGCCGCTTGATCCTGGTCTCCGGCTGGATTCATTAGGTCAGTGCTTACTGTCACAACTGAGGGCCTGAGCTGACGGAAGGCAGCCTCAGTTGTAGGGGCTGAGGTGTACCGGAACCTGGGAGGTTGTATCAGACCCCTGGACATGTAAGTAACATGAAGAGAAACCGCCCGAAGGCGTGACCACGACAACTTGAGTAAAAGTCAATGATATTTATTTATGACAAACTCCATGCATCACAGTAGCAGTAAAAGAAACATAAAAATCAGCAGAGAAATAATAATACAGTTCCTGGGTACTACAGGGTGGCAGGGGCCACAGAGCTCTGGTGGTATGAGACAGTTCTTATTATCTGCAAGTTGGAAAGTCCTTACCAGGCTCAACTGTAGCAATGAGGAAAGCCCAGGGTCGTACCAGCTGGTGTTCCAGGGAAAGCTGGACTGCTGTAGATAAAATGCTGCTGTGGGTACTGGTTAGAACCAGACAGGTGTTGGCACGGAGTGGATACTGGCTGGAACCAGTTAAATAATAAATAAAGCTTGAGAGCGATGCAATATAGATGAAATGTAGAATTTGAGAGCGGAGAAATAATAATACCGGTGGAGAGTGGTAAACTGCAGAAAGGACACCGGCCCTTTAAGAGAAGCTGTACACTGCTGGAAGCTGAGCTGGAAGCAGGTGATGTTGTAGCTGGAAACAGGTGAGTCCAGAATGGATCGGAGAGTCAGGCTACACCGCAGATGGAATGCTGGTGCGGGTCTCTATAGCAGAAGTCTGGAGACAGGAGCTGGAACCTGGAAGACATTCACAGAAGAGAGACAAACTGGAACTAGGTTTGACAACCAAAGCACTGACGCTTTCCTTGCTCAGGCACAAGCTATTTATACCTGCAGCAAGGAAGGCATTGGCTAGGCAATTATGCAAATTAATAATACTGACAACGGATTGGTAGGAAAGATCAGCTGACAGAATCCAAGATGGCTGCGCCCATGCAGACACTTGGAGGGAAGTTTGGATTGTAATCCATGTGGTCTGGAAAACAGTAATGGCGGCGCCGGCCACCGGAGACAGGAGACGCCAGGCTGACAGATGCACATCCAACCACGCGGACACAGCGGAGGCCGCGGCTGACGTAATCGCCACTCTGAATGCAGAAGCTCAGGGACGGCGGCGGAGGCCGCGGGAGACGCCATGCCAGATGTATAAGGCGTTACTGTGACTGCGTCCAGAGAGACAGGCGAGGATGCGGGAATGTGCACATCAGGATGACAGATGGGATCCGGTCCTGGAGCGCTGAGCCAGCCTTAGGAGGCATCTGATAGGTAAGAAATGGCGTCCAGATACCCGGATCGTGACAAAGGCATTGGGCACTTAAGCTGTCCTCTCTTCAGTGTGTTCTCTAAAAAAGTGTTTTACACTGGTGGGAACATTGTGAGGCATCAGCGTAGTAGTTCTAGTTCCAGGTGTGATAAATGATCCAAAGATGCAGTATCGGATCACTTGTGTGAGCATCGGCCATTTTGAATAACCCCAGGTTACACAGCATTGCTGGGCTGTTCAGCCTTCTGGGGACAGTAAATCTGCATTGAGAAATGCAAGCACTGGTCTCGGCAATCTTAGAAAATGGGACGACATGACCCTATTTTTGGAAGACTGCCCAGCGCCTTCCCCTCCCTATCCCCAAATGGCTGCAGCCCGTCAATCAGGCTGCAGGCTTAGGAGGCACTGCGTGCAATGATGCAGGAGCCATTCTACACATTTGCAGAACTGGTCCTGTGCATGCGTAGTCCTCCCAACAGTGTTGTACAAAAACCCAATGGAAGAATCAGACCCATTGTCAATAGTGAGGAAGATGACCACTGTTATCATTTAGCTCATTAGTTATCTGCTCGCTAAGGCCATTAGTAGCATGCCAAATCTCCATATTTGATAGCCCAGCTATCAATGCCAACATCCAAATTATTCTCTTTTGTTGGTGCCAAAACAAACCAAGCAATTCTGACACAAAAAGTGACATTCTGTCACTGAAGTGCTTGGTTTGTTAAACTATAAACTTTTTATTAATAAACAACATTAGGATGGAGACTTCCGCTTCCGGTCTCATGCAGGTCGCAGCATAGCTCCGCTGCTCCGTTCAGGACCCACCTAATTAAACCTTACAAGGCTGCCGAACGCCTTCAGTACCTCTCCACCCTGCAGCATAAGAACACACTGAACGCTGATGGAGAAGTATCTTGCTTCCCCGCCCGCCGCCAAGCCGCTGCAGCCCAGACAGGAGAAACACCGTGCTGAGCCCATCATGGCGCCGGACGCTGACACAGCGCCCAGCGTACCAGCACACAAGAAAGCTGCTGCAGCAGCTTCAGAAGACCCTGACTCCCCTCAGGTACGGCGATCCCCGGACTCCCCTGTGACTTATAAAGACATAGTGGAAGCAATCCAAACCACTATGTCTCCCCTACTGACGCAGGCAGTGTCAGATATAACCCTGCAGATACAGAATCTACAGAGCAGGATTTCAGAGGCAGAGAACCATATAGGAGCAATCTCCCATGATATGTCAGATGCACAGTGTCAGATCCTCAGACTTCAGAAAGAAAATCATCAACTTTGGAATAAAGTTGATGATATAGAGAACAGATCACGAAGATGTAATATCAGAATTGTTGGAGTCCCAGAATCCCTAAAAGGGCCGGATATCACATCATTTATAACCATCACCCTCCCGAAACTCCTGAAGATAGAAATGGAATGTAAAGACCTGGTAATTGAAAGAGCCCATAGAGTTGGCCCCCCTCCTAAGCCTCATGATAAAAGACCTAGAGTTATTATTTTTAAATGCCTAAATTACTTGCACAAACTTGCTATCTGGAAAGCTTCTAGAAAGATACCGGATCTCGTATGGGAAGGCAAACGCATACGTCTTTTTCAGGACTTTTCGGTTGAACTAACCAGGGCGAGAAAAGCCTTTTCTCCAATCTGCTCCTCTCTTGTTTCTGAAAAACGAAGATTTGCACTCATGTACCCGGCGCGCCTGCGCATCTTCTACGATGACAAACATTATGACTTTAATTCCCCCGATGATGCACAAGCCTTTCTGAGAGAAGAGCACCGCCAGATGCCAGAAGATATCTCAGACCCACAACCATCACAAAAATAGGACGTTATCCTAATACCTACTTATAGATATGTATCGCCTTCTGCTTTTATTATAAGCAAGTTTAGCAATTTCAAAGTCTGAATCTACCTATATCACTAGTTATGCTTACTCTATGATCGTTACCACCTCTGATGTATGAATACTAAGCCTACGGAAAGTATACTGCACACACACGTATCCCTCCCCCCCCCCCCCCCCTCACTCTCTCTACCCATTCTTTCTACCCCCCCCACCCCCCCCACCCCCCCCTCCCTCCATCCCATTCCAATACACTCCTTAATACAACTCTAAATAAGGTTTTCTACTTCTGACTACATAATCTAAACTCTAGTAGAAGCCCTCCTCTCTGCATACCTCGAGAAATCATACTCCCTGCCTATCACACTGTCTATACCTTTATGGTACAATACACAACTTACATCTATTTCACTCATTAAGAGGTCTATTTTAACACTTTCTAAGGGCTCCTGAACACCTGTTATGTTCCGTTATGCACCACTCTAGTTTACTACACACTTTAATTAGTGTTGTTGTATTATTTATAAGTTTTATCAAGCTGCGGAAGATCTATGCCTTTTGGCAAACGAATATTCTGTTTACCATGTGGTACAAACCCATGGGAAATGTTTTCCATTATGTTTTTGCATTGTCTTGTCTTTCCCTCCCTTTTTGTTCTTTCCCTCTCTGTTCCCCATCTCCACCCAGGTCTACCATCAACAAAGCGGGTACTGTGCTACTGATGCTCCTAACTACCTACCTCTCATGTCATCTTTGAAGATTGGTTCGATAAATGTGGGAGGTTTCAACTCTCCAGCAAAGCGCCGCAAGGTACTGGTTTACTTAAACAGACAACAATTAGACATAGCATTCATACAAGAATCTCACCTCATACCCGAAGAAACAACCAAACTGCAGATGCTCAACTGGAGACTCCTAGCCTCCTCCCCCTTTAACTCCAAATCTAGGGGAGTTGTCATACTGATCTCGAAAAATATTCCATATGATATAGTATCCACTGAGGTAGATCCAGAAAGCCGATATATTATAGTTTCGGTTAAGATTTATTCCACCATATATACTCTATGTTACCTATACGCTCCTAACTCCAAAACCCCATCTTACCTTCATACACTAATTCAGAAACTCCTACCCTTTACCTCATCTAACATGATTCTAGGAGGTGATTTTAATTTAATCTCCCATCCACATTTAGATAAATCCCTACCTGTAGCTTCATCCCACCCCCCAACTAAACAAGGTATTCCTTCCTTTTTATCTATGCTCCAGCTGGTTGACGTTTGGAGAGCCCTCAACCCGACCGAGCGTGAATACACCTGCTTATCCTCTGCTCACAATACCCTTTCCCGTATTGACTATATCACTATATCTAATACTCTCTTTACCCAAGTCACGGACTCAGGTATTGAGCCAATTTTAGTATCAGACCATGCTTTGGTTTGGCTAAAGCTAAAAACTCAAAATGAGGTATCCTCACATAGAACATGGAGATTTCCTGCAAATCTAATCAATTCCCCGAAATTTACCGCTACTCTAAATAAAGCTTGGGAAGATTACCATGAACACAACAAACACCTTATTACCTCGGACCCATCCCTATACTGGATGACAGCGAAAGCAGTCATTAGAGGATCTATCCTTTCCTATGAATCCCAGGTTAAAAAGCGAAATTCTGAATCTTATATCTCACTTCAACAAACACTCACGAACACCTATTCTACCTATACTCAAAACCCATCAAGTACTAATAAGTCCATATACCTGACGGCCAAAATTAAATTTGATGAACTACTACAAGCAATGGCAGATAAATATCAATTTTCATCCAATTTTCGCTATCATAGGTATGGAAATAAAACTAGCAAATTTCTAACCAGTATTTTAAATGGAACTAGACCACCAATGAGAGTTCAACCACTAACACTACCTGACGGGAGTCACTCTTCCTCAAATAAACAAATAACCCAAATTATGAGTGAATATTTCGCCAACATATATTCCAATACTCAGTCCTCTCTTCCCCTCCCCTCCACCACCACCCCACCAGACTTACCTTCTGATACACCCTCCACTACTAATGCATCAACCCCGGATATCCCCCAATCCATTTGGCAAGACTTACCATATCCTCAAGTACCAGAAGATCTAATCCCCTCCCTAACCCGCCCAATCACAGTTGAAGAGGTCAGGCAGAATATTAAGTCCTTGAAACCTGCCAAGGCACCTGGCCCAGATGGATACAGCGGAGAATTTTATAAACTGTTCATAGATCAGGTCTCCCCAATTCTAACGACATTCTACAATTCTATTTTATATAAATGCTCACCTCCCTTGTACTTCAATTCAGCAATAATTAAACTAATTCTAAAGCTGGGGAAAAACCCTGCTCTTCCAGGCTCGTATAGACCCATTTCATTATTAAATTGCGACTATAAACTACTTACAAAAATCCTCGCCACTAGACTAAACCCAATCCTACCAGCGGTGATCCATCCGGACCAGTCAGGATTCATTAAAGGAAGACATTCCGCCACAAACATTCGCAAAGTACTGGCCACACTTCACACTGACAAGATGGGAACAGATGGATCCAATGGAAAAATCATATTGTCAATAGATGCCGAGAAGGCATTCGATCTAGTACAGTGGACCCATCTGTTCCTTACATTAGAACGCTTTGGCTTCCCCCCCACATTCATAAATTTCCTCAAGACAATATACACATTACCAACATCCCAAATAGCCTGCAATGGATTCCTCTCCCTCCCCCTTCTCTATACAGAAAGGAACACGACAGGGATGCCCCCTTTCGCCCCTCTTATTTGCCCTGGCAATAGAACCCCTAGCAATAGCACTTCGCTCAGACCCAAGATTCACAGGTATATATATATATCATCCTTAGAATTAAAGATTTCAGTATTTGCTGATGATATGATTCTCTTCATATCTAACCCGACAGAATCCTTACCAATTATTCTAGCTATTATTAATTCATTCAGCCCCATCTCCGGTTATAAAATTAACATATCAAAATCAGTTATCCTACCCATTCATCCTTTGAATCCCGCACTCAGACATCATCCAGCCCTAGCCCAATTTCAGATACAAACCTCACAAATCACATACTTAGGAATTCAAATCACTAATACTCCCTCTTCACTTTATTCAGTCAACTTTACCCCTCTACTAACAAAAATCCACTCACAACTTAAAACATGGACCAACTTACCGTTATCTCTGTTCGGTAGAACAGCAGTTTTAAAGAGCGTTATATTTACAAAAATATACTATATTTTACAAATGCTACCATGCCTCATTACAAAACATGATATACGCAATCTAGAAAAAGCCTTTTCTTCCTTCCTATGGAATGGCAAAAGGCCGAGAATATCCTTACAAAAACTTTACAAAACAAAAACCTCAGGTGGACTTAACCTTCCAAACTTTACGCTATATGCCCTTACCACTCACGTTCGTTATATTGCAGATTGGCTCATGGAAACCTCCACCTACACGGACAAAACACTAGAACAACAGGTTTTTCGCCCTTTCTCCCCTGGGGCGCTTCTTCAAACGCCAGCCAGGCTCATACCAAAGAAAATATAGAATCACGCATTATTCCGGGATACCTACTCTAGTTGGATTAAAATTAATAAGATTCTCAAATCATCTCATTCTAGAACCCCATTCATCCCACTCTGGGGTAACCCTAGCTTCACTCCATCCATTTTTGACAGCACATTCCACCAATGGTCCGAGAAAGGACTCAATTTGGCAACAAAACTATTCGACCCTGGAGGAACCATACTTCCTTTCTCTTCCCTAAAAGAGACATATACACTCCCTAACACTCAGTTCTACCTCTACCTCCAAGCTAGACACTTTACCCTCTCCTTAATACCAAACAACACTAAGCCCAAGATAACTCACCCTATGGATCCCTTCTTCAACTCTATCTCCAAGAAAACTTTCAAATCCAAGGCACTTTACCTCTTCCTTGCGAATTACAAAACTGATAATCATATTAACATGCTAGCCCATTCATGGAGCACAGATATACCCACAATAACAGCTCATAATCTATTTAACGCCCAGACCCCTAAGATAATGAGCATACTGCAATCGGTATACCTGCAAGAAGTTCACTTCAAATCACTACACAAAATATATATCGCCCCTGCCCAAAGAAGGTACATGTCAAGTATGGAATCGGGGATCTGCCCCAAATGCTCAATGTCCAATGCGAAATACTTTCATTCTATATGGGCCTGCTATAAGATATTGAAATTCTGGCGAAAAGTCCTAGCTTTCCTTGAATTTACAGTTCAAGTGAAGTTAACTCTGAACCCCTTAGCATGTCTATGTCTAAGCTTGGAGAGTTGGAACCTACCCACAACATCCTCACCCCCTTCCTTATCGTCACTCTAACCATGGCAAAGAAACTCATCCTAATACACTGGACTGTTAAATCATCACCTTCAATTCTAGAATTGAAACACAAACTACTACAATTGATTTACTTTGACAAGAGAGAACTTTTCCTCAATCCTGAGATGCAAATAAACAAATTTTCTCAGAAGTGGGGACGATACATCAGTTCTCTAGATGACGAAACTAAAAAAGATATATGGAACAATTTAGCACGTACATAATTTTCCACTTATACCGACTACCAGACACATTCATGCTTAATGTCCTATCTTATTGTATGAAACTTTCTACCCCCCCCCCCCCAGCCTTTTCCATCCTTTCCCCTCCCACTGTCTTCGTCTTATTGTTTGTCCTAATTAACATCATTGATATCCTGTTTACCAGACTATGTTGATATGTTGGTTTCAATTTCCGAAATAACACCGAAACTATGTTATCTAAACAGCAATGATATACTTGACTATGTAAATCCTGTTGCTACCTTACTCACTGTAATATTATATTTCACAGCGGTTCTTTCACCCAAGTCTGTATGTAAGAAATGCTAATGTATATTACTCCTCAAGGATTACTCAGTTTAATAGACAACTCATGTTAATCCGTATATCACTTACATGTTGGGAAAAATCAATAAAATCTTTAAACCAAAAAAACAACATTAGGATGGGTGGGAGATCCCAAGGAGAATTTAAACTGGCATTATTTTAGTTTATAGGATTTTGGTCATTTTGTTGGTCTATCTTCTTTTTTTCTACAGTAAGTTCTCTGCTGCTACTATCCCACTATCTCACAAGTTGCTGTACAACCTAATCAAAATGAAAGATGCCAATTGTCTTTTTCTAAGCATTTCCCTTCTGGATTTTGGCCAACTTGTCAGTGTACCTTATTTTTTAAAATGACAGCCATTGCTGTGCCTCCCTTTGCCTGTATGCCAGTCAGAATAATATTTTTTGAAAATGAGTAGTCTGCCACTGCTGTGCTTCTGTCAATGTGTATGCCAGATGCTTTGCTTTCCTAAAATCAGCAGTAGATGAGATATACTTTGATTCTTAGACTGGCCAAAGCGTTATCCAATAATAGGATAATAAGGTGCATCATGTGCATGCAAAGTTTACTTAACATATTACATGCACAGATTATGTTGTAGAAACATAGAATATGACGGCAGATAAGAACCACTTGGCCCATCTAGTCTGCCCCTTTTTTTTTTTTTACCATATTTTTATCTCAAACCTCATTTGATCCTTATTTCTTTGTAAGGATATCCTTATGTCTATCCCATGCATGTTTAAATTGCTCTACTGTCTTAGCCTCTACCACCTCTGATGGGAGGCTATTCCACTTGTCCACTACCCTTTCTGTGAAGTAATTTCTCCTCAGATTTCTCCTGAACCTCCCCCCTCCAGCCTCAGTGCATGTCCTCGTGTCCTATTGCTTCTCTTCATTTGGAGAATGTTCCCCTCTTGGACTTTGTTAAAACCCTTGATATATTTGAAAGTTTCTATCATGTCCCCCCTTTCCCTTCTCTGCTCCAAACAGGTCTACTACAGTATGCCGGCGCTCAGGATCCCGGTGCCCAGCATACCGGCGCCGGGATCCCGATCGCCGGTATGCCGGCAGAAGGGCGAGGGCAAAAGAGCCCCTTGTGGGCTTGCTGCACTCACAACGCTATTTATTCTCCCTCCAGGTTATGTCGTGGACACCCCAAGAGGGAAAATAGTTGTCTGTATGCCGGGTGTTGGGATTCCGGTGCCGGTATGCTGAGCGCTTGGATCCCAACAGCCGGCATATCCAAACTATACATATTGAGATTTTTTGTCCTGCTGGGTATGTTTTGTGATGTAGGCCATGCACCATTTTAGTTGCCCTCCTTTGTACAGTTGCTAATGTATTAATATCCTTTTGAAGATATGGCCTCCAGAACTGAATACAGTATTCTAGATGAGGCCGTACCAATGACCTATACAGTGGCAATATTACTTCTTTCTTTCTGCTGCTGATTCCTCTCCCAATGCAGCCAAGCATCTGACTAGCCTTCCTCATTGCCTTGTTACATTGCTTATCTGCCTTTATGTCATCTGAAATAGTGACTCCTAGATCCCTTTCCTCCTCAGTAGTTTCCAGTATAGTGCCATTAATACTATATTTAGCTTTAGGATTTTTGAGACCCAAGTGCATGATGTTGCATTTTTTGGCATTAAACTGTAATTGCCATGCTCTTGACCATTCCTTTAGTCTACCTAGAGCCTCAATAATTTGTTTTACCCCACCTGGTGTGTCTACCCTGTTGCATACCTTTGTGTCATCTGCAAAAAGGCATACTTTCCCTTTAATGCCTTTTGCAGTGTCACCAATAATGATATTAAAAAGCACTGGTCCAAGTACAGATCCCTGGCGTACTCCACTGGTAACATTTCCTTCCTGTGAATGCACTCCATTTACCACAACTCTCTGTTTTCTATCTTGCAACCAGGATCTTATCCATTCAATAATCCTAATATCCAATCCCAAACTTCCAAGTTGATTAAGCAGTCTGTGATGTGGAACTGTGTCAAAAGCCTTACTAAAGTCTAGATAAGATATATCCACGGCTCCACTTTTATCCATCACTTTAGTCACACAGTCAAAAATGTCAATAAGATTTATTTGACGTGATCTCCCCCCAGTGAATCCTTGCTGTTTGGAATCCTGTAAATTGCTGGATTTGAGATCATTTGCTACTCTTTCTTTTAAGAGTGTTTCCATCAATTTCCCTACTACTGATGTAAGACTCACTGGTCTGTAGTTGTTTGCCTCTTCCTTGCTTCCACTTTGTGCAGTGGGACTACGTTTGCTCTTTGCCACTCCTCTGGAATTACTCCTGTAGCTAATGACTGGTTGAATAATTCTGTCATTGGTGCTACCACCACCTCTTTAAGTTCTTTTAGTAGTCTTGGATGTATCCCATCTGGCCCCATAGATTTGTCCACTTTCAGCTTTGAGAGTTCTATTAGGACATTTTCCTCTGTGAATGTACTTGTTTCATTTTTCTGACTATCCCTGCAACTTAACTGAGGCCTCTTCTCCCCTCTTTCAGTAGTGGATACTGAGCAAAAATAATCATTAAGATGATCTGCTATTACATTGTCTCCCTCAACAAGACTCCCAGTCTCTGTCTTTAGTTTTATTATTCCGCCTTTTGTTTTTCTCCTTTCGCTTATATACCTAAAAAAAGTTTTGCCTCCTTTACCCACTGACTGGGCCATTTTCTCCTCAGCTTGTGCCTTTGCACATCTGATTACCTTCTTAGTCTCCTTCTGTCTAACAATATATCTCTTTGTCTTCATTATTTTGTGTCTGCTTATATTTCCTACAAGCCATCTTTTTTGCTTTCACAATATTTGCTACTTCTTTCTCAAACCACACTGGCTCCTTTTCCTTGTGTTTTTCCTAACACATTTGATACAAAGGTCTGTTGCCTTTTAGTATTGCACTTTTTAATGTTTCCCACCTCTCCTGCAGTGCTTCCAAGTTCCTCCACTCTGCCAAAGAATCACTTACACATTTTCCCATCCCTACAAAATCGGCCTTCCTAAAAGCCAACATCTTTGTTTTTGTATGGGATGAGTCAGTCTCTGTCTTTATGCTGAACTATACTGCTTGATGATCACTGGATCCAGGTTTTCACCCACTTTTTATTTAGGTCTAATATTACATCTTTCCGAGTGGGCTCCCTCACCAATTGGCGGAGGGATGCTCCCTGAAGTGAATTTAAAATGTCCCTACTTCTAGTTGAACTAGCAACAGACACCTCCCAGTTTACATCAGGAAGATTAAAGTCACCCATGATTATTACCTCTCCTTTTAATGCCATTTTAGTTATGTCCTGAAAAAGGTTCTTCTTCCTGTCCTGGTGGCCTGTATGTCACACCATACGAATAATCAACTTCTCTCCTGTTTCTATGGTCACCCAAAGGGCCTCAGTTTTTTCTTCAGTACTTTGTATTAAGGTAATATTTATGCTTTTTTTTTTTACATACATTGCTACCCCTCCTCCGATTTTTCCTATTCTGTCCTTCCTAAATAAAGTATATCCCGGTATAACTATGTCCCAGTCATGATTTTTTTTTTTTAGAAAAAGTTTTTATTGAGTATTAACTTTTAACAAGATATTCGTAAAGTATGAATTACAGGTATCACACAATTGCACATATCGCAGTCAACAGTTAAATAGCAGTAACAGAATATCTACCTAGATATGACAGCGGGGGTGCGGTAGGTCAAACAAATAGGTATGCCTATGTATGGAGAACCACCAAGAGGTGGTGTTGCGCATCAGGTATGTACCATAGCTAAGGGTGAAGGAATATCTCTTAGTGAAACAATACAGATTATGAGAGAGGAGCATGAAGTAAACGTAGCGATAGAAAAGAGAGCGAAAAAGGGGGGGGGAATTGGGGAGGGGGGGAGGGGATGGTCTGTTGGTCCCAGCCGCCTGGGCATTGCGTCAGGTTAACAGTAATTGGATAAGACATTATAATGACTAATCATTATCTTATATTATCTTATATGGTAGCTAACGGAGGTTCGGCACCAAAATATGTCGTCCAGGGTGACCACGTGGCAGTAAAGTTGTCTGGGGTGTCACGGAGTACCGCAGTAATACGTTCTAGTCTATAGGTTTGCCATATAGCATTTATGGTAGCAGGGATTGTGGGGGGTGACATAGATTTCCAGTTAGCCGCAATTTGGCATTTGGCCGTATTTAGAATATGCTTAGTTAGCTTCTGTTGTTGGCGAGGGGTGTGAGGTATCGGGCGAGAGAGCAGGGAATAGAAAGGTGACATCGGGACCGCTAGGCCAAGGACGTTAAAAATAAGTCTATGGACCCTAGTCCAATATCCCTAAATCCGCGGGCAGTTCCACCAAATGTGCAGCAGGGTTCTGCGTTGACCACATCGACGCCAACATCCATCCGGGCAGGAAGGGTAGATTGAAAGGAGACGCGACGGCACCAGGTACCAACGATAGTATAATTTGTAGGCATTTTCTTTAATTCAGACCGATATGGAGCTCGTGGAGATTTCCTGCCTGATTTCAGACCAATCATCTGGCGTCAGGGTTTCACCCACCTCCCGCTCCCAAGCCGTCTCATGTGACTCTTTCAGGGGCGAATTGTGAGCCAACAAGATTTGATATATAGCTGAGAGCAAGCCTTTAGTTGATCGACAAGTGCAACACAGGGATTCGAAGCTCGATTTACCTCCCATGGGTGGTGATCTGGGGGTAGAGGTAAAAAAGTGGCGTATCTGTAAGAATTGATAAAAGGTTGCGCGAGGGAGGGAGAAACGGGATTGCAAGTCAGCATATGTGGGGAACGTGTGTAGTGGAGCAATGTCCAGAAGGAAGAGTGTGTTATGGCTGGTCCATGAATCAAAAGCCAGATGGTTCTCCCCCGGCGGGAAATCAGGATTGTTCCACAGGGGGGTGAGTAGAGGATGGAAGGAACGTAGCCGATAGAGCCGTGAACAAAGGTCCCAGATGGAAAGGGTAAATCGCACCGTGGGCAACAGAGAGGAAGCGGGGGGGGGGGGGGGGGACTATTCGGCCGACACCAGAGCAGGCTATAGGGGGAATATCTTTGGAGTGTGGTAGCCTCCAAATGTGTCCAGACTCTGTGTCCAGGTTTATCGTGCCAAAGGACACATGTGGTTAGGTGAGCAGCTCTATAGTATTTAAGGAGGTCAGGAACTCCTAGACCCCCCTCTAGGCGGTGCTTTTGAAGAATTCGCATCTTTACTCTGGGCTTCCGCCCTGCCCAGATAAATCTGGTAAGATCTGCCTGAAGGTTTTTGAGAATTGAGGTGGAACGTGAATGGGGAGAGTTTGCCATAGGTATAACAGGCGAGGTAGTAAAGTCATCTTAACGGCCGTCATTCTTCCAAACCAGGACAGGATATATTTGTTCCACTTGGTCATATCATGTTTAATAGAGGATAGCAATCTGGGAAAATTAGCAGCATAAAGACCAGAATAGGACTTAGTTAAATAGATGCCCAGGTATTTGAGTTTATCAGCTTGCCAAGTACATGGGAAGGAGGCCTGTAAGAGCCGAAGATCCGGGTCCGCGACATGCAAGGCTAGGATTTCGGTTTTGTCCGAGTTAAGATTATAATTTGAAAACCGACCGTACGTAGCTATCTCCTTCATCAAATGTGGGAGGGAGGTAGACGGGTCAGTCAGGGTAAGGATGACGTCATCGGCATACAGTGCAATTTTGTGATTTTGGGTTCCCGACATGATACCAGATATATTACGGTTCAGCCGAATTCTAGCCGCCCTCTGGTTCCATAATGAGGGCGAAAAGCAGGGGGGAAAGGGGGCAGCCCTGTCGGGTGCCGTTACGTATGGGTAGAGGGTCGGAGGAAAGGCCATTAATTAAGATGGAGGCTGAGGTATTCTGATATAGCGATGTAACACCTTTATAAAAGGCCCCATGCAAGCCCATATTGAGAAGCGTCTGTTGTAGGAATGGCCAGGCCACCCTGTCGAAGGCCTTTTCTGCGTCGAGGGCCACGACTAGAGTCGAGAGAGACTTATCTTGTGCCAAATGGATAAGGTCGATGAGACGCCTGGTATTATCTGCGGCCTGTCTAGAGGGAATAAAGCCGTCCTGGTCGGGGTGAATGAGGGAGGGCAAAAATGGAGCTAGTCTGTTTGCCAGGATTTTGGCAAAAAGCTTTAGGTCAACGTTTAGGAGCGAAATAGGTCGGTAGTTCTTCATCTCCAGAGGGTCCCTATCTGACTTTGGAATGAGGATAAGATTGGCCCTAGTGGTGGCTGCATCGAATGAACCCCCGTCCAGGACTGAGTTAAACAGAGATTGAAGCATGGGGAGAAAAGGGGTTGTAAATTTTTTATAATACAAAGCAGTAAAGCCATCAGGGCCAGGGGCTGCGGTGCGGCGTAGCTGTTGAATGGCCACTGAAATTTCTTCTGTGGAGATGGGGGCATTAAGTGTCAACACGTCCGATTCGGAAAGCTTAGGCAGTTTTCAAGCGGAAAGATAGTCTCGAAGTTTAGAGACGTGATAAGAATCAGCATCCAAAGTGGAGGGGAGATTGTACAGTGATGTATAATAATCCCGAAATTGGGAAGCCATTCGTGTCGGTTCAAATGTGGTGGAACCGTCAGCACAGCGTAGAGAGACAATGCGATTTTGAGTACGTTTTGCTCTGAGTTTCTGGGCTAGTAAAGTGACAGCCTTGTCTGACTTCTCGTAGAACCTCTGACGTGCCCACAAGAGTGTCTTGACAGCCTTTTTGGTGAGAATCTGGGACAACTGACCCTTAACTGCTAGGAGTTTGGAATATGTTTTCTTTCTGGGGCGGCGTTGATGCAGAAGGGTCAGGGCGGCAAGTTCTGATTCTAAGACTCGGATCCGTTGTGCTTCAATTTTCCTTTGGGCAGCCGAGAGGCTTATGAGGTAGCCTCGAATGGTGGCCTTATGTGCCTCCCATATCAGGGAGGGAGGGATGTCTGGGTCGCATTGTCTGCGTAATAATTAGCTAGCGCGGTGGCAATATCAGCAACAGTGCATTTCTTAAGTAGAAGAGATTCATTTAGGCGCCAGAATCGGGTGGTGGGGGGTGAGGAAGATGAAATCTCAAGCAAAACAGCTGAGTGGTCCGACCAGGAGATGGGGAGCGTCTGGGCACTGAGGAGTTTACGGGTAGTGTCCCGGTCGATGAACACATAGTCTATACGGGTATAGAGGTCGTGAGGCGGGGAGTAGTGAGTAAATCCCCTCGCTGAGGGATACAAAGTTCTCCAACCATCATACGAGTTATAAAGTGATAAATGTGCTTGTAGACGCTTGGCCAGTTTGGCAGGAGTAGAAGCCGTAGAGGCCGGGGCGAGACCTGTCATGGAGTGGGTCCATAGTGACATTACAATCTCCACCAATTATAGTCATGCCTGTCGGGAGACGGGAAAGGCTGTCATAGAAGGCTGTAAAAAGAGAACCCTGCTGTGCATTAGGGGCATATATGGAAGCCAAAATCAGAGGAGCCTGGTTATAGGAACATGAGAGGATAACGTAGCGGCCCTGAGGATCCGAGTCAGTATCGTGAACAGTTATAGGGAGGCCTCGACGAATCATAATGGCGGTTCCCCTGCGTTTGACAGACATGTTTGAATAATAGACGTGTGGAAATTGTTTGCAAGACATGGAGGGGTGTGGGGATTTAAAATGGGTCTCCTGGATCAATACTATATCAGACTTTTGTCTATTAAATAATTGGATGGCCATGGCTCGTTTGGAGGGAGAGTTAAGGCCGTTAGCATTAACTGAGATAACTTTCAAGGTCATGGTGGGGAGAAATGTGGGCGACGCAAAGTGAGGGGCGGGAAGGGACCGGACCGACCATGGGGGTGGAGAGGAGGAAAGGATGGAAAGAGAAAGAGAGAGAAGGGAAAAGAGCCTGTATAAGAATACAGAAGGGAAAAAACCCTTTCCTGTAGAAGCGCCGGGTTTAACATGAAAAGGATAGACGCCGTCCGGGCGCATCCTTCGGTGGGGGGTGTGGACTTGTGACAGAACGATAAGGAAGGTGAGGAGAAGCATAGGGGAGGGAGGGTATAATGGAAGCGACCAAGTGACAGGGGGAATAGAGGAAACTAGCAGAATTGCATTATTGAGACAGATAGGGATAGTGTGAGCGATAGAAACATAATGAGGGGGCGGGATAGAGCATGCAATGATATCAGATACTAAACAGACATCAATCTTACCAGGATATTATGGATAATAACAAATAAACACCAAACTAATCATGGACAAACATGAAAACGAACTTTAGAAGTAAAAAGCTACTTGACTCTCACGTGTAGCCAAGTGGACAGCACCGCCCATGGCGTCACAACCAGTAGGCCACGCGGAGAGTCTGAAGAACAAATGTGAACACATAGCAAACCGAGATATTAGAGTACTCAGAAACCATAGAGATCACATTTAACAAGGGTTATGTCATGTAGTGTCTGAGAACGTTCAAGTGGAGGACCATTCCGGGGCTGGGGCCCTTGGGCTTGAGATTGAGGATGACATCTGATCCCGGATTGACTCAGGGAGATCTTCAAAAATGCCGAAAGTTTTAAGTAAATCAGCTCCTTGCGTCGGGGTCTTGACTGTAAAAGTCTTCCCATTCTTTGTAACCTGCAGTTGGAAAGGGAAGCCCCACTTGTATTTAATGGAATGGGTTTGGAGTACCTTGGTTATGTGAACGAGATCTCTGCGCTTTTTGAGGGTGGAGGGGGCAAGATCCTGGAACAGCTGTAACTGGGAGTCGGCATAAGAGACCGACGGTAACCCTCTGGTCGCCAGCATGATTCGCTCTTTGGTAGCATAGTAATGGAAGCGTATAATTACGTCACGTGGCGGTTGTGTCGGGGGCGGTCTAGATCGGAGGGCCCTGTGGGCACGGTCCAGCTGGAGAAGGGCCTCGGGGACATCTGGAACTAGTTGTAAAAAAAGGTTCTCCAGATACTCGGGGAGAGAGCTAGAGGACACACTTTCAGGGATGTTGCGGACTCGGATATTGTTCCGGCGATTGCGGTTGTCCAAATCTTCTAGGTGGTCTCTGTACGCTTCCATATCTGCCCGAATATCCAAAAGTTTCAGTTCAACCACCGTTTGAAATTGGCAGACGTCATCCACCTTGCGCTCCAGTGTATCCGTGTGGGAGCCCAAGTCGGCTATTTCGGACCTGAACTCAGTTAAAACCGATCTCATTTCTGACTGGATTGTTTTCGTAACAATAACCACAACGTCCTGGGTGGTTAGTGGACTGCTGGAGGTGGCGACGTCAGCAGAATCAAAGCATTGTTCAATTGACGGCGAGTTCCGGGTGGATGAGCCGGCCTTCTCCCAGGCACGCAGGATACTAGGTTTAGGCGTCTGAGAGTTTTTGCGATTCTTTTGTGACATTGTAAACACAGCGCTTCGTATCAATGTAGTAGAATAATGCGATATGTAAGGCAGGGCCCCCTGTCACTTCGTGGTCGTTATGCTTAAGGAGCCATGAGCCCCATATGGTTCACCGAGCGGTGAGAGAGGTTTGGTTCGGAAACAGCGTGCAGGTCACCCCAGCGGTGAGCGCATGGGGTAGGGACGATCTACACCCCAGTAATGTGAGTCCGCAGCTATCCCCGCAATCATCCGCCGGGCTCGGAGCAGCCGAGTGGGCGTAGGCTCCAGAGGAGCGGACACCACAGTGTGTGGGGAGGGCAGCCAGTTGTGTGCAAGGCGGGTCAGGCCCCTATCCCGTCCCGGAGGCTTGTGGAGACCCAGGCAGGGTATCCTGGGCAACGGGGGGTATCTGCGGTTGACCGGGAGGGACCTCTACTCCAGGCTAGATGAAAGCGAAGGGGGAGACAGACTGTGGATGTGGCCCAGCAATGAAGACCTCCCTATCACTGGTCCCGGTTGTGCCAGAAAAGTCTGCTGCTGTGTGCAGCGGGACCCCAATGGGAGCAGGGGACCAGGGATTTAATGCGAGGGGAGGGAGGGGGGCAGATGTTCCCGTGTCTTCAGAGTGCGGGGGTCCCCCCGGCAACCGGCCCAAAGTGCCGTGTTGTGGTAGGCCCGGGAGTTGCGGGCCGCCGGTCCCACTAGGCCGCAGCACGCGGGGGTAAGATGTAGAGATCGCGGGTCCCGCGATAGGCAGCGGGCCACGCGAGGACTCACCCGCTAGGTAGGAGGGCGCCCAGTAGCCGCTCCG
Source organism: Pseudophryne corroboree (assembly GCF_028390025.1). Lineage (NCBI taxonomy): Eukaryota > Metazoa > Chordata > Amphibia > Anura > Myobatrachidae > Pseudophryne > Pseudophryne corroboree. The sequence continues at coordinate 66,223,685 of NC_086447.1, forward strand.
GCGGTCAGGAGGCAGAGGGGGTGACCGAGGACCTCAGGAGGATCCAGCAAGATGGCCGCCGCGCGTCTCTCCCGTCGGGCCCGCCAGCAGAAGCTCGTGTCTCTCTGGGTCAGCGAGCAGGGCCGGGATGTCAAGGGCGCTTCCAGGCAGTGCCCGCGGCAGTGGAGGATCCGATGGGCGATCGGTGGGTAAGTCCATGTCTCCGGGGGTCAGCGGCGGCAGCGGGCACAAATCGAGTCCCCGGGCCAGGAGGAGCGAGTGGGCCGCAATCCGCAGGAGCTCCAAATTTGCTCACTCTCGGATAGCTCAGAGAGGGGTAGAGGGTCACCAAACACCCCCTGGGTTCAAGAAAGTGCAGGAGAGGGGTATTTTAATAGCATGTGCTGCAGGAGCTCTCTTCATGCACTTCCACTCTCCTCAGCAGCTAGGCCACGCCCCCCCCAGTCATGATTTTCATTGCACCATGACTCTGTAATTGTCACAATATCTAGATCATCCCTTGTCATTATTGCAGTTAGTTCTGGGATTTTATTTCCTACGCTCCTAACATTTGCACACATAGCTTTTAGAGTTTTTTTGTGCTTTTCCTGTTCCTAGCTATGTTCTTCTCTCTGCCTATGTTTATTCGGTTTTAATCTGAATTATCTTATGTTGCTGTGGCTATGCTTCCTATTCCCTTTGCCTGCAGAAACAATGCCTCTGTGTTGGGGGAGCAGATTGCTTTATTCCTATTTGGTTCACTGTCCCCTAGAGATGAGCGCCTGAAATTTTTCGGGTTTTGTGTTTTGGTTTTGGGTTCGGTTCCGCGGCCGTGTTTTGGGATCGAACGCGTTTTGGCAAAACCTCACCGAATTTTTTTTGTCGGATTCGGGTGTGTTTTGGATTCGGGTGTTTTTTTCAAAAAACACTAAAAAACAGCTTAAATCATAGAATTTGGGGGTCATTTTGATCCCAAAGTATTATTAACCTCAAAAACCATAATTTACACTCATTTTCAGTCTATTCTGAATACCTCACACCTCACAATATTGGCCCTCATTCCGAGTTGATCGCTCGCAAGGCGAATGTAGCAGAGTTACACACGCTAAGCCGCCGCCTACTGGGAGTGAATCTTAGCTTCTTAAAATTGCGACCGACGTACGCGCAATATTGCGATTACAAACGAGTTAGCAGTTTCTGAGTAGCTTCAGACTTACTCTGCCTGTGCGATCAGTTCAGTGCTTTTCGTTCCTGGCTGACGTCATAAACACACCCAGCGTTCGCCCAGGCACTCCCACCGTTTCTCCGGCCACTCCTGCGTTTTTTCCGGAAACGGTAGCGTTTCCAGCCACACGCCCCTAAAACGCCGTGCTTCCGCCCAGTAACACCCATTTCCTGTCAATCACAATGCGAACGTCGGAGCGATGAAAATGCCGTGAGTAAACTTACTTTCTTCATAGTAAAGTTACTTGGCGCAGTCGCAGTGCGAACATTGCGCATGCGCACTAAGAGAATTCTCACTGCGATGCGATGAAAAACTCCGAGCGAACAACTCGGAATGAGGGCCATTATTTTTAGTCCTAAAATTTGCACTGAGGTCGCTGTGTGAGTAAGATAAGCGACCCTAGTGGCCGACACAAACACCGGGCCCATCTAGGAGTGGCACTGCAGTGTCACGCAGGATGTCCCTTCCAAAAAACCCTCCCCAAACAGCACATGACGCAAAGAAAAAAAGAGGCGCAATGAGGTAGCTGTGTGAGTAAGATTAGCGACCCTAGTGGCCGACACAAACACCGGGCCCATCTAGGAGTGGCACTGCAGTGTCACGCAGGATGGCCCTTCCAAAAAACCCTCCCGCAACAGCACATGACGCAAAGAAAAAAAGAGGCGCAATGAGGTAGCTGTGTGAGTAAGATTAGCGACCCTAGTGGCCGACACAAACACCGGGCCCATCTAGGAGTGGCACTGCAGTGTCACGCAGGATGGCCCTTCCAAAAAACCCTCCCCAAACAGCACATGACGCAAAGAAAAAAAGAGGCGCAATGAGGTAGCTGTGTGAGTAAGATTAGCGACCCTAGTGGCCGACACAAACACCGGGCCCATCTAGGAGTGGCACTGCAGTGTCACGCAGGATGGCCCTTCCAAAAAACCCTCCCCAAACAGCACATGACGCAAAGAAAAAAAGAGGCGCAATGAGGTAGCTGTGTGAGTAAGATTAGCGACCCTAGTGGCCGACACAAACACCGGGCCCATCTAGGAGTGGCACTGCAGTGTCACGCAGGATGTCCCTTCCAAAAAACCCTCCCCAAACAGCACATGACGCAAAGAAAAAAAGAGGCGCAATGAGGTAGCTGTGTGAGTAAGATTAGCGACCCTAGTGGCCGACACAAACACCGGGCCCATCTAGGAGTGGCACTGCAGTGTCACGCAGGATGTCCCTTCCAAAAAACCCTCCCCAAACAGCACATGACGCAAAGAAAAAAAGAGGCGCAATGAGGTAGCTGTGTGAGTAAGATTAGCGACCCTAGTGGCCGACACAAACACCGGGCCCATCTAGGAGTGGCACTGCAGTGTCACGCAGGATGTCCCTTCCAAAAAACCCTCCCCAAACAGCACATGACGCAAAGAAAAAAAGAGGCGCAATGAGGTAGCTGACTGTGTGAGTAAGATTAGCGACCCTAGTGGCCGACACAAACACCGGGCCCATCTAGGAGTGGCACTGCAGTGTCACGCAGGATGTCCCTTCCAAAAAAACCCTCCCCAATCAGCACATGATGCAAAGAAAAAGAAAAGAAAAAAGAGGTGCAAGATGGAATTGTCCTTGGGCCCTCCCACCCACCCTTATGTTGTATAAACAAAACAGGACATGCACACTTTAACCAACCCATCATTTCAGTGACAGGGTCTGCCACACGACTGTGACTGATATGACGGGTTGGTTTGGACCCCCCCCAAAAAAGAAGCAATTAATCTCTCCTTGCACAAACTGGCTCTACAGAGGCAAGATGTCCACCTCATCTTCACCCTCCGATATATCACCGTGTACATCCCCCTCCTCACAGATTATCAATTCGTCCCCACTGGAATCCACCATCTCAGCTCCCTGTGTACTTTGTGGAGGCAATTGCTGCTGGTCAATGTCTCCGCGGAGGAATTGATTATAATTCATTTTAATGAACATCATCTTCTCCACATTTTCTGGATGTAACCTCGTACGCCGATTGCTGACAAGGTGAGCGGCGGCACTAAACACTCTTTCGGAGTACACACTTGTGGGAGGGCAACTTAGGTAGAATAAAGCCAGTTTGTGCAAGGGCCTCCAAATTGCCTCTTTTTCCTGCCAGTATAAGTACGGACTGTGTGACGTGCCTACTTGGATGCGGTCACTCATATAATCCTCCACCATTCTATCAATGTTGAGAGAATCATATGCAGTGACAGTAGACGACATGTCCGTAATCGTTGTCAGGTCCTTCAGTCCGGACCAGATGTCAGCATCAGCAGTCGCTCCAGACTGCCCTGCATCACCGCCAGCGGGTGGGCTCGGAATTCTGAGCCTTTTCCTCGCACCCCCAGTTGCGGGAGAATGTGAAGGAGGAGATGTTGACAGGTCGCGTTCCGCTTGACTTGACAATTTTGTCACCAGCAGGTCTTTCAACCCCAGCAGACCTGTGTCTGCCGGAAAGAGAGATCCAAGGTAGGCTTTAAATCTAGGATCGAGCACGGTGGCCAAAATGTAGTGCTCTGATTTCAACAGATTGACCACCCGTGAATCCTTGTTAAGCGAATTAAGGGCTGCATCCACAAGTCCCACATGCCTAGCGGAATCGCTCCCTTTTAGCTCCTTCTTCAATGCCTCCAGCTTCTTCTGCAAAAGCCTGATGAGGGGAATGACCTGACTCAGGCTGGCAGTGTCTGAACTGACTTCACGTGTGGCAAGTTCAAAGGGCATCAGAACCTTGCACAACGTTGAAATCATTCTCCACTGCACTTGAGACAGGTGCATTCCACCTACTATATCGTGCTCAATTGTATAGGCTTGAATGGCCTTTTGCTGCTCCTCCAACCTCTGAAGCATATAGAGGGTTGAATTCCACCTCGTTACCACTTCTTGCTTCAGATGATGGCAGGGCAGGTTCAGTAGTTTTTGGTGGTGCTCCAGTTTTCTGTACGTGGTGCCTGTACGCCGAAAGTGTCCCGCAATTCTTCTGGCCACCGACAGCATCTCTTGCACGCCCCTGTCGTTTTTTAAAAAATTCTGCACCACCAAATTCAAGGTATGTGCAAAACATGGGACGTGCTGGAATTGGCCCAGATTTAATGCACACACAATATTGCTGGCGTTGTCCGATGCCACAAATCCACAGGAGAGTCCAATTGGGGTAAGCCATTCCGCGATGATCTTCCTCAGTTGCCGTAAGAGGTTTTCAGCTGTGTGCGTATTCTGGAAAGCGGTGATACAAAGCGTAGCCTGCCTAGGAAAGAGTTGGCGTTTGCGAGATGCTGCTACTGGTGCCGCCGCTGCTGTTCTTGCGGCGGGAGTCCATACATCTACCCAGTGGGCTGTCACAGTCATATAGTCCTGACCCTGCCCTGCTCCACTTGTCCACATGTCCGTGGTTAAGTGGACATTGGGTACAGCTGCATTTTTTAGGACACTGGTGACTCTTTTTCTGAGGTCTGTGTACATTTTCGGTATCGCCTGCCTAGAGAAATGGAACCTAGATGGTATTTGGTACCGGGGACACAGTACCTCCAACAAGTCTCTAGTTGGCTCTGCAGTAATGATGGATACCGGAACCACGTTTCTCACCACCCAGGATGCCAAGGCCTCAGTTATCCGCTTTGCAGTAGGATGACTGCTGTGATATTTCATCTTCCCCGCAAAGGACTGTTGAACAGTCAATTGCTTACTGGAAGTAGTACAAGTGGGCTTACGACTTCCCCTCTGGGATGACCATCGACTCCCAGCGGCAACAACAGCAGCGCCAGCAGCAGTAGGCGTTACACGCAAGGATGCATCGGAGGAATCCCAGGCAGGAGAGGACTCGTCAGAATTGCCAGTGACATGGCCTGCAGGACTATTGGCATTCCTGGGGAAGGAGGAAATTGACACTGAGGGAGTTGGTGGGGTGGTTTGCGTGAGCTTGGTTACAAGAGGAAGGGATTTACTGGTCAGTGGACTGCTTCCGCTGTCACCCAAAGTTTTTGAACTTGTCACTGACTTATTATGAATGCGCTGCAGGTGACGTATAAGGGAGGATGTTCCGAGGTGGTTAACGTCCTTACCCCTACTTATTACAGCTTGACAAAGGGAACACACGGCTTGACACCTGTTGTCCGCATTTCCGGTGAAATACCTGCACACCGAAGAGCTGATTTTTTTGGTATTTTCACCTGGCATGTCAACGGCCATATTCCTCCCACGGACAACAGGTGTCTCCCCGGGTGCCTGACTTAAACAAACCACCTCACCATCAGAATCCTCCTGGTCAATTTCCTCCCCAGCGCCAGCAACACCCATATCCTCCTCATCCTGGTGTACTTCAACACTGACATCTTCAATCTGACTATCAGGAACTGGACTGCGGGTGCTCCTTCCAGCACTTGCAGGGGGCGTGCAAATGGTGGAAGGCGCATGCTCTACACGTCCAGTGTTGGGAAGGTCAGGCATCGCAACCGACACAATTGGACTCTCCTTGTGGATTTGGGATTTCAAAGAACGCACAGTTCTTTGCGGTGCTTTGCCTTTTGCCAGCTTGAGTCTTTTCAGTTTTCTAGCGAGAGGCTGAGTGCTTCCATCCTCATGTGAAGCTGAACCACTAGCCATGAACATAGGCCAGGGCCTCAGCCGTTCCTTGCCACTCCGTGTGGTAAATGGCATATTGGCAAGTTTACGCTTCTCCTCCGACAATTTTATTTTAGGTTTTGGAGTCCTTTTTTTACTGATATTTGGTGTTTTGGTTTTGACATGCTCTGTACTATGCCATTGGGCATCGGCCTTGGCAGACGACGTTGCTGGCATTTCATCGTCTCGGCCATGACTAGTGGCAGCAGCTTCAGCACGAGGTGGAAGTGGATCTTGATCTTTCCCTAATTTTGGAACCTCAACATTTTTGTTCTCCATATTTTAATAGGCACAACTAAAAGGCACCTCAGGTAAACAATGGAGATGGATGGATTGGATACTAGTATACAATTATGGACGGGCTGCCGAGTGCCGACACAGAGGTAGCCACAGCCGTGAACTACCGCACTGTACTGTGTCTGCTGCTAATATATAGACTGGTTGATAAAGAGATAGTATACTCGTAACTAGTATGTATGTATAAAGAAAGAAAAAAAAAACACGGTTAGGTGGTATATACAATTATGGACGGGCTGCCGAGTGCCGACACAGAGGTAGCCACAGCCGTGAACTACCGCACTGTACTGTGTCTGCTGCTAATATATAGACTGGTTGATAAAGAGATAGTATACTCGTAACTAGTATGTATGTATAAAGAAAGAAAAAAAAACCACGGTTAGGTGGTATATACAATTATGGACGGGCTGCCGAGTGCCGACACAGAGGTAGCCACAGCCGTGAACTACCGCACTGTACTGTGTCTGCTGCTAATATATAGACTGGTTGATAAAGAGATAGTATACTCGTAACTAGTATGTATGTATAAAGAAAGAAAAAAAAACCACGGTTAGGTGGTATATACAATTATGGACGGGCTGCCGAGTGCCGACACAGAGGTAGCCACAGCCGTGAACTACCGCACTGTACTGTGTCTGCTGCTAATATATAGACTGGTTGATAAAGAGATAGTATACTCGTAACTAGTATGTATGTATAAAGAAAGAAAAAAAAACCACGGTTAGGTGGTATATACAATTATGGACGGGCTGCCGAGTGCCGACACAGAGGTAGCCACAGCCGTGAACTACCGCACTGTACTGTGTCTGCTGCTAATATATAGACTGGTTGATAAAGAGATAGTATACTCGTAACTAGTATGTATGTATAAAGAAAGAAAAAAAAACCACGGTTAGGTGGTATATACAATTATGGACGGGCTGCCGAGTGCCGACACAGAGGTAGCCACAGCCGTGAACTACCGCACTGTACTGTGTCTGCTGCTAATATATAGACTGGTTGATAAAGAGATAGTATACTCGTAACTAGTATGTATGTATAAAGAAAGAAAAAAAAACCACGGTTAGGTGGTATATACAATTATGGACGGGCTGCCGAGTGCCGACACAGAGGTAGCCACAGCCGTGAACTACCGCACTGTACTGTGTCTGCTGCTAATATATAGACTGGTTGATAAAGAGATAGTATACTCGTAACTAGTATGTATGTATAAAGAAAGAAAAAAAAACCACGGTTAGGTGGTATATACAATTATGGACGGGCTGCCGAGTGCCGACACAGAGGTAGCCACAGCCGTGAACTACCGCACTGTACTGTGTCTGCTGCTAATATATAGACTGGTTGATAAAGAGATAGTATACTCGTAACTAGTATGTATGTATAAAGAAAGAAAAAAAACCCACGGTTAGGTGGTATATACAATTATGGACGGGCTGCCGAGTGCCGACACAGAGGTAGCCACAGCCGTGAACTACCGCACTGTACTGTGTCTGCTGCTAATATATAGACTGGTTGATAAAGAGATAGTATACTCGTAACTAGTATGTATGTATAAAGAAAGAAAAAAAAACCACGGTTAGGTGGTATATACAATTATGGACGGGCTGCCGAGTGCCGACACAGAGGTAGCCACAGCCGTGAACTACCGCACTGTACTGTGTCTGCTGCTAATATATAGACTGGTTGATAAAGAGATAGTATACTCGTAACTAGTATGTATGTATAAAGAAAGAAAAAAAAACCACGGTTAGGTGGTATATACAATTATGGACGGGCTGCCGAGTGCCGACACAGAGGTAGCCACAGCCGTGAACTACCGCACTGTACTGTGTCTGCTGCTAATATATAGACTGGTTGATAAAGAGATAGTATACTCGTAACTAGTATGTATGTATAAAGAAAGAAAAAAAAACCACGGTTAGGTGGTATATACAATTATGGACGGGCTGCCGAGTGCCGACACAGAGGTAGCCACAGCCGTGAACTACCGCACTGTACTGTGTCTGCTGCTAATATATAGACTGGTTGATAAAGAGATAGTATACTCGTAACTAGTATGTATGTATAAAGAAAGAAAAAAAAACCACGGTTAGGTGGTATATACAATTATGGACGGGCTGCCGAGTGCCGACACAGAGGTAGCCACAGCCGTGAACTACCGCACTGTACTGTGTCTGCTGCTAATATAGACTGGTTGATAAAGAGATAGTATACTACTAATATTATATACTGGTGGTCAGGTCACTGGTCACTAGTCACACTGGCAGTGGCACTCCTGCAGCAAAAGTGTGCACTGTTTAATTTTAATATAATATTATGTACTCCTGGCTCCTGCTATAACCTATAACTGGCACTGCAGTAGTGCTCCCCAGTCTCCCCCACAATTATAAGCTGTGTGAGCTGAGCAGTCAGACAGATATATAATATATATAGATGATGCAGCACACTGGCCTGAGCCTGAGCAGTGCACACAGATATGGTATGTGACTGACTGAGTCACTGTGTGTATCGCTTTTTTCAGGCAGAGAACGGATATATTAAATAAACTGCACTGTGTGTCTGGTGGTCACTCACTATATAATATATTATGTACTCCTGGCTCCTGCTATAACCTATAACTGGCACTGCAGTAGTGCTCCCCAGTCTCCCCCACAATTATAAGCTGTGTGAGCTGAGCAGTCAGACAGATATATAATATTATATATAGATAATAGATGATGCAGCACACTGGCCTGAGCCTGAGCAGTGCACACAGATATGGTATGTGACTGAGTCACTGTGTGCTGTGTATCGCTTTTTTCAGGCAGAGAACGGATTATAAATAAAAGTGGTGGTCACTGGTCACTATCAGCAAAACTCTGCACTGTACACTACTGAGTACTCCTAATGCTCCCCAAAATTAGTAAATCAAGTGTCTAAACGGAGAGGACGCCAGCCACGTCCTCTCCCTATCAATCTCAATGCACGTGTGAAAATGGCGGCGACGCGCGGCTCCTTATATAGAATCCGAGTCTCGCGATAGAATCCGAGCCTCGCGAGAATCCGACAGCGTCATGATGACGTTCGGGCGCGCTCGGGTTAACCGAGCAAGGCGGGAAGATCCGAGTCGCTCGGACCCGTGAAAAAAAACATGAAGTTCTGGCGGGTTCGGATTCAGAGAAACCGAACCCGCTCATCTCTACTGTCCCCCTCTGTTAGTTTAAATAGTTCTTGATAAAGCATACAAACTGTTCAGTTAGTATTCTCGTTCCACTTGAAGATGGGTGAAGGCCCTCACTTTTGTATAAGCTCCTATCTTGCCAGATGGTGTGACTATGGCCTATAAATCCAAAGTTCTCCTCATTGCACCATGTCCTTGGCCAAACATTGAAGTTTCTGATGCAATGAGTTATGTCTTCCCCTCTGTGTACTGGCAATACATCTGAAAAGGTTACAGTGGTTGCCACCTGCTTCAGAGCAGTCCCTAACTTCCTAAATTCATCTTTTATGGCCATAAGTTCAGCATTAGCCAGGTCATTTGTCCCTAGGTGGACAATGACATCCACCTCCCCATCTTTTCTTACTGCCTTCACAATTCTTAGCATGCGCTCTTTATCCCTTGGAGCTGTGGCTGGAACATATCATTAATTGTGTTAAGGTTAATTAAGAATCGCTGTACCTTGGATTTTTGGATATTGTACCATCAGCAGAAGACCCCAGGAAAGTGTTGATGATGTTGTCTCCATTCCTGCCGAAAACAGGTTTCTAACCACTGCTTTTAGATTATCATTGTGGAAATATCTCTGTGAGTTCTCTGCCTCCTGCAAATCACAGTCATAGCACAGGGTGAGCTTTTAGCACCCAATAGTAATACAGCACATTGCAGCTCATTTGTATTGAAAGGGTCACAAAAAGAAAACGGCTTTACTGTAGGTGCTTGCAATGAAGGGCGAGGAGGGGTACGTCACACCATAAAGTATGTTCACCAGATGGGTTCCCAAGCTCCTAACAACATACTGAAAACTGTTATTTCCACTGAAAAAGTGTCAGACTGGTATAGGGTCAAACTGGTTGTAGGAAAATCCCCCAGTGGTCCTCACTGTCCGGAATCCTCCTCTAGAGGCCAGGTAGTGGCTTAACAAGGGTGGGGCAACTTGGACATTATTAAGCATGTAATAATATGGGATGTTATCGCATGACCGGCAGTTGGGAGACCAATGGTCACCATACCGACCACGGGATCCTGGCAATAAGATGGCTGAGGGGGAAGGTGGGTCAAATGCAATGAAGCCCCTTGCAGACTTGCAGCGCTCGCCACGCTGCAACACAGGTTCTATTCCCACTCTATGGATGTCGTGGACACCCACGAGTGGGAACAGTCCCTGTCAGTCGGCATGCCGACTGTTGGGATTGTGATGGGGACGGGATGTAGGTACCTACATACCAATAACACAAATATGGTGGCTTTGAAAAATATCATATATTTCCATAAACTTGTTAATAGAAACAAACTTGTACAGTAACTCTATTTAAATATAGCTGCCTGGGTATATATAGTGGGTTTATATTAAAACTAGCTGCTGAACCCGGCTTTGCTCGGGCGCCCTTTCACCCACAGCACTGTCACGACCAAGGGAAAACGTTCTCCTAGGCATTGTATAATGAAGCGGTGAACAGTGCAGGGGACCCCTCCCCATGGAGCCCCTCCCACAACCCCCTGATGACGGATCCTGATGAAGGCCTAAAAGCTGCCTGGGAAAATGACTTACTCAATAGTGAAAGCCGCATCGCAATTGGTTCAGTGGTCTCAGAGTTTATCGCAATCAAACAAACAAACGTTCTCATTTGTAAGATGTACAGTATACATTGTAATGGAAACATATTGAAACACTCTATATATGTATCAGTAATATATATTGTAGATATTGCCCAGTTCCGTATACACATTGATTATACAGTAAAAGGGTAAAATAGATACTTAGATATTGATACTGAATTGCATCCAATGTCAATGTCCAACGGGGATCAGGATGAAATACCTACAATCAAAATCCCGACGGTCAAAATACCAACAACAATTGACCGATGGTCAAAATACCGACAAGGTCAAATTACCGACATTTAAATGTCGACACAGTAAAAAAATGGCATTTACAATGTTGACAGGTCAAAAAGTCAACATGAGTGTTTCATTATTTTTTTGTGTGTATGTCAACATAGGTATCACTTATATTTGGTACGGGTCCACGTGGATTACATATGTGTTTATTTATATACAGTATGTATCTCTGGAAAGAAATGTTATTTGGAGTCCACCCCCCCCCCCCCCTCCCAATGACAGTGTGTGTTACCGTACCTCTTTTTGTCGTACGAGGAATGCATCAATGAAACTTCTCTGATCATTCGCATCTAAGTCCTGTAGATGCTTCACAAACGTCTGTGTTATAAATTCCAGGAGCTCTTCCACATTTTTTACAATAGTTTTGTGACTGCCGGGGAGGAATCCCAGGATTGGATAAATATTATATAGCTGTAAATACAAAGTACAGATAATGTAAGGAAATGACTGAAAAGTGACAGTACCAGAATAACTGGTACTTTATCTCTTTACACTTTATCTCTCTCTATGCCCAGTATTCTAGATCACATTGACTACGTCAGGGCAGAGCACCAGGCTTTCGGGCTGGACTAGCCATTCTGGGATTTGCTAGAAGTGCCAGATGGTCAGTATTTCCCTGGTGGGGGAAATGTATCAAGCAGTGTAAAGAGTGGATAAGTGGACACGTAGAGAAGTTGTAACTAATAAACTTTATAGTGACATTTATCAAGTAGATTCTATGTCTCAGATCAGCTTTCTGGCAAATTAAACATATCCAAAACTAAACTCATAATTTTCCCTCTGGCTGTTCCCCCAAAACTGCCCTCTGGGTGTTATCCTTTAAATCATCTCTGACCCTCACCCCCACCCTCCCAAATTCACATGATATCTCAATTTAGGCCATTTCCACCTCTGCAGCATCTCTAAGATCAGTCTCTTTCTTATCCCAGACACCAGCAAAACCTTTATCCATGCATCTCATTTCCTTTCCTTTCCAATCACTCAGCACCCCCTCTACAACCTTCTTCATAGGCTCCTCAGCCCCCTCGGAAACCAGTTCAAACTTCCGACCTTCACTTAGTAACCCTGGCCTTTCATACAGTACATCTCCAACCTCATTTGTGTCCAGACTCTCTCAAGATTCCTCTGGTCTTCCTCCTATGTTTGCTCTCCCTATCGCACCACACTCCTCTGGAACTTACTCCCTTGTCATGTTCTCCTCTTCTCCCCAGTTGATCCACCAACTGTTCAGTGCTCCCTTTAGCAGGGTTGGATTAAGAGAGGAGCGGGCTTGTTTGCAGCTTCCGAGCTGACCCCATTCTTTTTCCATTGCACAGTGGTGAGTAGACTCCGGCACTGAGCCATAGACTACTGTACATCTGCGGGTATCACCTCTGCTAATCAACTTTCCTAACTGTTTGTGAGGAAGGAACGTGCAGCGAGATAAGGACACTACACAGAATTATAGGGATTCGGTTTGATATGTCGATGGATGGGATGCCGGCGGTCAGAATACCGACAGCAGCATCCCATCAATCAGAATCCCGACAAGCCCCCAAGAAAGTACTCTAACCCTCCTCTACCCCAACCCTAACCCTAACCCACCCTTCCCCACTGCCTAAACCTAACCATCCATGCTTGGTGCCCCTTGTAAGTGCCTAACCCTAACCCCTCCCCATCCCTGTACCCTAACCTACACCCCCTTCTAATACCTTAACCTAACCTACCACCGCCTGGGGCAGGACGCGAGCACGTCCCGCTAAAAGTATGTTCGGGATTCCAGGTGTTGGTATTTTGATGCCGGGATCCTGAGCACCATCAGTATTTTGATGCCAGCATTATGCAGCCAATCGGGATTCTGGCGTTGGTATTTTGACCGTCGGGTCAACCATTCACCTACTTCTTCTATATAAATTATTTGTAATGCTTCTCACATAGAGGCAGATGTACTAAGCCTTGAAGAAAGAAAAGTGGAGAGAAATAAAACACTGATCAGCTTCTAATGCTTGGTACACACTAGCTGGTATATTGGCCATTCAATTAAACGTCCGATATATTACACACACATCGGCCGGTGTGTATCAGCGATGTATCTGTGAATGACATACAGTAGTTCATAGACATATCATATCGGCCTTGCAGCACAGCCAATGGCTGATACAGTATATCTGCATATATATTGGTGCATTGCGCTGTGTATACGAAAACCACCGGTACACTTGTCTTTTTTCCAAACACAGCTGTAACATGGTAGCTAGGAACTGATTGGCTGGTACTTCACTTCTCTTGCCAAGGCTTGGTACATCTGCCTCACTTTCAGTACAAGATTGGACAATTCAAATACTACTGTACTTCGATCTCTGTAATCTGTATTTCTATTACTTCCGTGTGCAAGTTTTCATGGTGCAGCGGATGTTGTGTGTAAAGACGCACCGAGATGGATTTGCACCAATGGAAGTGGACGTCTCCCACTGTCTCTTGCTGCAGCGCACTGAGGTACCTTCCTATCTCTATTATAATGATAATAACATTACCGAAACCATCTGTGTTCCTAAAAGCTGAATATTTTCATTGACCAAGTCTAGTAGTCTCTTAAATTGTGGGTCTTCGTAGCTCAAGCGATGTCCCAGTACTATCGCCACAATGATATTGGCCACAGAGGCGTTCAAGATTATGAGGTCATCAAATTGCTTTCCTAAATGAAAAAATAAATAAAAATAATAATAGCATGGAAGCAATGTATTTACACAGTGTAACAAGACGACAACAGAACAGGACAATGAGCTGCTATGCATAATTATAACTTTGGATCTATTTGGAAATTGTTTTGTTTCATTCCCGTCAAGGGCATTGTAACCTAGACCATGTTAAGTTAGGGCACGATCATGTAAATGCAGACCTGGAAAAAGATATGCCTGCTGGGGAGTTTTATATATATATATATATATATATATATATATATATATATATATATATATATACGTCCACTCAACACTTGCTTAATGGCAACGTTTCAGCACACTTTACTAGTGCTTTTGTCAAGCCCAAAACACAGATACAAAACTTGCCAGTATTTAAACCCCCATCAGTGATCAAAGACCAGACGCCAGCACCTGCTTTCAGAAGCAGATACTGCGCCGCATAGGGCATGACGTCACTGTCTCATAACACGCCCCATCAAAACAGCATCGAATACAATTACGATCAATAATCATAAAACACCAAATAGTGAAACAATCAATACACATACAGTATCATACTGTACATGAAACAAGACAATATGATATGAGAAAGGACAAGGAAAGAGTTCCGTCATCCGGCACAGCTGAAATACTTAACAATTACAGATACAAATGTATCTTATGCTGGTGATCAAACGAACTGCAAATAAACACAAGACTGCAAACACTTTAAATGGACTAGACCATCACATCCTTTTAAACAACAAGAGAAATGATCTAAAAGACTGACCAAGGGTCTCATTTAACCAGCGCCGTAACTAGACATTTTAGCTCTGTGTGCCAGAAATTGCATCAGCGCCCCCCCTTTATGTAAAATAGGGGCAGTGCGCGTCGTAGGCGCGCAAAATTATATAGGGGCGTAGCTTCACTGGGAAGGGGTGTGGCCACAACATAATACCAATTCATATTACAGTGCACAGTAGTTTCCATTATTCAAATTACACCGCACAATAGCGCCAATACACCAGGTAGAGCCCTTTTTACACATTACGGCAGACAGCGTCCCCTTTTTACACATTACGGCAGACAGTCCCCCTTTTTTACACATTACGGCAGACAGCGTCCACTGTTTTACACATTACGGCAGACAGAGTCCCCTTTTTACACATTACAGCAGACAGTCTCCCTTTTTACACTTTTACGGCAGACATCGTCCCCTTTTTTACTCATTACGGCAGACAGCGTCCCTTTTTTTACACATTACAGCAGACAGCATCCACTTTTTTACACATTACGACAGACAGCGTCTCCTTTTAAAACATTAAGGCAGACAGCGTCCCTTTTTACACTTTTACGGCAGACAGTGTCCACTTTTTTACACATTACGGCAGACAGCGTCTCCTTTTTAAACATTAAGGCAGACAGCATCCCCCTTTTTACACATTACGGCAGACAGTGTCCACTTTTTTACACATTACGGCAGGCAGCGTCCCCTTTTTAAACATTAAGGCAGACAGCGTCCCCCTTTTTACACATTACGGCAGACAGTGTCCCTTTTTACACATTACGGCAGACAGTGTCCACTTTTTTACTCATTACGGCAGACAGTGTCCCCTTTTTACACATTACTACAGACAGCGACCACTTTTTTACACATTACGGCAGACAGTCCCCCTTTTTACACTTTTACGGCAGACAGCGCCCCCCTTTTTTACACATTATGGCAGACAGCGTCTCCTTTTTAAACATTAAGGCAGACAGAGTCCCCTTTTTACACTTTTACAGCAGACAGCGTCCCCCTTTTTTACACATTATGACAGACAGCGTCTCCTTTTTAAACATTAATGCAGACAGCGTCCCCTTTTTACAGTTTTCCGGCAGATAGTGTCCATTTTTTTACACATTACGGCAGACAGCGTCTCCTCTTTAAACATTAAGGTAGACAGCGTCCACTTTTTTACACATTACGGCAGGCAGCGTCCCCTTTTTAAACATTAATGCAGACAGCGTCCCCTTTTTACACTTTTACGGCAGGCAGCGTCCCCTTTTTTACACATTACGGCAGACAGTGTCCCTTTTTTACACATTACGGCAGGCAGCGTCCCCTTTTTAAACATTAAGGCAGACAGCGTCCCCTTTTTACACTTTTACGGCAGCCAGTCCCCCTTTTTTACACATTACAGCAGACAGTCCCCTTTTTTTACACATTTCGGCAGACAGCGTCCCATTTTTTACACATTACGGCAGACAGTCCCCTTTTTTTTTACACATTACGGCAGACAGCAACTCACACACACACAAACACACACACACACACACACACACACACACACACACACACACACACACACACACACACACAACTCTGACAGGGCACTTACAGAAATCTGCCTGTGTCCCGTTTCCCACCGCCGCTGCTGCTGTCTCTTGCTGGCGGCGCCGCCTTTGTCAAGCTGACGGTGCCGCCTGTGTCCCGTTTCCCTCCACTGCTGCTGCTGTCTCTCGCTGGCGGCGCCGCCTGTGTCAAGCTGACGGCGCCGCCTGTGTCCTGTCACCCACCGCTGCTGCTGCTGTCTCTCGCTGGCGGCACCGCCTGTGTCAAGCTGACGGCGCCGCCTGTATCCCGTCACCCATCTCCGCTGCTGCTGCTAGCGGCAGCGCTGAGATTAGTGTCTGCCAGGGAGAAACATGCGGCACCACCGCCGGCAGTATACACTATGGAGTCTGTGGCCATGCAGGTGTGCTGCCAGATGGTGTGCCCCCAGTGCATTTGCGCTGTGGGCAAGGCACCATCGGCACATACCTAGTTACGGCACTGCATTTAACCACTTAGGAGCCAAGGTGTCAAGTTTTACTATCCATTGGGCTTCTAACATAAGTAATCTGCGGGATCTATCACCACCTCTGACAGAGGGGGGGGGGGGGGTACATGATCGATGATATGATACCTCAGGGGCGATAAATTATGTTTCGCTTCAGCAAAATGTCGTGCAACCAGCTGTTTGCTCAAGCCCGTCGCCAACGCCACCCGAATCACCAATCGGTACTTGGCCATGCGCTCTATGAACGAACAGTCGGTTTTACCCACATACATTTTTGAGCACGGACAAGTGATAGTGTACACCACAAATTTGGTAGTGCAAGTCATATAATGAGAATTTTTTTTATTTCATACCAGAATATGGATGAAAAAATGGGTGCCAGTCTGCATTAAAACTACAAGTAGTACAATGCGGGCGTTTGAATCAGACGTTTCTAGGCTTACCCAGAAACGTGATGTTATGCTTTTTACCCATTTTAGATATATCGGTGTGAACAACGTTGTCTCTTATGCTCCTCCCTCTACGGTAACACGACATGAGAGAAGTATTATGAAGGGGGTTAAGATCTTTATCAGTAGTCAACAGGGGCCATAATTTCTTAGTTTCTCTATTAATTTCAGAACTCATATGATTAAACGTGTTAACCCATACATGCCTGTTAGTATTTCCAAAAGATTTATTTTTAGTGCTCAACCTCTCTGGGGACAAAGCCAACACTTTCTCCTTAGCTTTAATTAGTTCTGTCTGGTCATAGCCACGTTCAAGAAATTTTTCAACATTACGTTAATTTGTCTGATACCCTCAGATCTATCAGAAAAAAATTGTAGCCGCTCTCAAAAACTGGAAATAGGGTAATGCGCTCTTCAATGGGGCTGGATGCGCACTACTTGCTAATAAAAAGTTGTTCCTATCCATGAGCTTACTCTACAAAGGCATAGAAAGCGCCCCTCCAGTCTTTGTAATTGTCACATCAAGAAAATTGACTATTGTCAGTATCAATCGTAAAAGTAAAATTTAACCGGACTATTAGACAAATTGTGAGTCTCAATAATTTGTGTGAATTTGTACTCAGAACCTCCCCACACAATCAACAGTCATCTATGTAATGAAAAAAAGCCAAGATCTTATTAGCAATTTCAACCCTATTATAGAAGATGTCATGTTCCACGGCAAACATAAATGCGTTAGGTACGAAGGGGGCACATTGGACCCCATTGCACACCCGGATGTCTGTAAATAATAAGCTCCATCATGAAAAAAAATTATTCCGTGTTAACACCAACTCCAATAAGGTCAAAAAGAAATCAATGCTAGGCCTTGTACAATCAGAATCAGAATCAGCTGTATTGGCCAAGTATACTTGCACATACTAGGAATTTGCTTTCGGTTTACAGTGCCGCATACACAAAGGGAACAAGTAAACAAGGGGGTGGGAATGTGCAGTCTTCAGAAAAAAGAACCATAGGGAACAGAGTGTTCATTACGTGCAGAAGAATAGAGTAACTGGGTGGTCTACCAGGGGGTCGGTTGGTCAGGAGTTCAGCAGATGGACTGCATGAGGAAAGAAGCTTTTGATGCTTCTGTTGGTTCTGGTGAGAATGGCGCTGTATCATCTGCCGAATGGCAGCAGGTTGAGCATGCCATGGCCAGGGTGAAGCGGGTCCTGAACTATCCTAGTCACCCGTTTTTTTGTTCTAGACAGATACAGATCAAGGACAAGGGAAAGGTTTAATCCGATGATCTTCTCTGCAGACCTGACCACTTTTTGGAGCATGCGCTTATCTCTCTCGCTGGTGGAACTATAACAGACGATTATCAAGGAGCACAGTACAGAATCTACAATTGTGGAGTAGAAGAGGAGCAGGAGCTTTTGTAGGATGTTGAACTTCTTAAGTTGCCTTAGGAAGAACAGCCTCTGCTGCACCTTTCCGATGATGGCCTCAGCATTGAGCCCCCATTTGAGGTCTCGGGAGATTGTGGTTCCCATGAACTTGAAGGAATCCACTAGTGACACTATGCTGTCGGCTATGATTAGTGGGGGAACTCCAACTGTCTTCTTCCTTAAGTCCACTACCATCTCAACAGTTTTAAGTGGGTTGAGCTCGAGGTTTTTGCAACTTCACCACTGGGCCAGCCAGTCCACTTCTTATCTGTATGCTGATTTGTCCCCATCCTTTATGAGGCCAATGACGGTGGTGTCATCAGCCAATTTTATGATCTTAACTGACTGAGGAGCAGTCGTTGGTATACAGAGAGAAGAGCAGGGGTGAGAGGACACAGCCCAAGTACTGGTGGACAGTGCTTGGGAGGAGAATTCTCCCGCTTTGACCACCTGTTTTCTATCTGTCAGGATGTTTACAATCCAGGAGTAGGTAGCTTTCGGGACCCCTTGGTGGTGAAGTTTGGGGTAGAGGACGATTGTATTGAAGGCCGAACTGAAGTCGATGAACAGGACCCTCGCATAGGTACCGGGCATGTCCAGATGCTGCAGAATGTACTGCAGGCCCAGGTTGACAGCATCCTTAACGCACCGATTCGCTCAATAGGGGAACTGAAGGGGGTCTAGTTGTGGGTTATTAGTAAGTAGAATTTTCAACGCTTGAATACCAGAAGCATGAGACATACAGGTATAAAGATTACAAACGTCCACTGAACAAAGAAGACACTCAGGTGGAAGTTGTGGCAATTTAGACAATGCAGTTAACAAACTACTAGTATCCTTAAGATAGGTAGGGCATGTCTGTACACAAGGCTGAATAAGTGCATCTAGAAATGTTGAAATGGGTTGATTAAATGAACCAAAAGCCGCTATGATTGGTCATCCCGGAGGCTGTACAGGATTCTTATGCAGTTTGGGAATCATATAAACAGAGGTCTAATAGGATATGTCACTTCCAAAGCCTTTTTAACCTCAGTAAATATTAAACCCTGTGTATGAGCCTCATTTACAACCAAATTTAGTTATTTTTCAAAAGTATCCATTGGATCTCCTGAAAGTCTTCTATATATATTAGGGTCAGGAAGTTGTCACATTTTATAATCAGCCAAATTAATTATCACTCTAGCTCCGCCTTTGTCTGCTTGGCGTATAACTATATCGGAAGCCAAGTCCTTTAAAGCCTTCTTTTCATCAACAAATTCCAGAATTTAGGTTTCTGAACCGCTGGCTTTTCCTGTATTTTAATATCAAGCATCCGCGTAAACATTTTCAGTGGTGCATTGTTGCTGACTGGATCAAAACTAGACTTTTGTTGTAAAGCCTGCAGCTGAGGCGGTATTGTCAAGGATTTAAGCGTTTTTTCTGCAAAAAATTCTTTTAATTTGACACTCAAACTTCCATTGTAAATTATTAAATGGCACCGTAGGTATGAATGATAACCCCTTGCTTAATACTGCTGTTTCAAAAGAAGACAAAGTTCTATCAGACAAGTTAAAGATTAGTTTTTTCTGCCTTTTGGAGGCTTGGCAGCTCTTCCTTTGCTTCTCGTTTTGTTTACTTCTCCGGATGAACTTTGTTCTGGATCTAAAAAACGCGCCCTGGTGCGTCTCCCTATAGGGGATCCACTCATACCTTGTTTTCTACCTGTATGTGTAGCATCACTATCGCTACCAGTGGTGCCAGTATCATCAGATGTATCAAACTGTGATTTCTTAAGAGTTCTTCTAAATAAAGGCCTCTGATCATCTCGCTGGTAGGCTCCGGTGAGCCATGCATAAACCCGCTGTTGGGCATAATCCAAATTCACCTTCTTATGTTTTTCATTATTTTGTTTATGCAATCAGATTATTATTGAAACAAGACAGCAAAATGTCATGACTGAGGTTTTGTGAACCCGGTGTTAGTGAAGTCTGTGCGGGCGACTGGAGGATTATATGAATACTACCACTGACCTGGTTTGGGAGTGTTGTGGACTCTGGGTTTCTTCCGATGACTGGGAAGAGGAACCGCAGCAGAGATGGGCGAATCTAGGTTCTCCTCATGCAGGATTAGGTCGGCAGACAGGAGGCACGTGTGGACGCTGAAGGTCTCCTGAAAGACAGAACTGGAAAGGCGCTGATGAATCAGTGAAGATACCAGGTACAACTGTGCTAAAGTGCACTGGGTGCTTGGAGACACTGAGATGCTTGGAGACAATAAGGTGCTAGGAGGCGCGGAGGCGCTTGGAGACACTGAGGTACTAGGAGGCACAGAAGTGCTTGGACGCACTGAGGTGCTTGGAGGTACTGGGGTGCGTAGAGACACTGGGGTGCGTAGAGACACTGGGGTGCGTAGAGACACTGGGGTGCTGGAAGCACGGAGGTGCTGAGGCACGGGGGTGCTGGAGGCATGAGGTGCTGGAGGCACGAGGTGCTGAGGCACAGGGGTGCTGGAGGCACGAGGTGCTGGAGGCACGGAGATGCTGGAGGCACGAGGTGCTGAGTCACGGAGATGCTGGAAGCACGAGGTGCTGAGGCACGGAGGTGCAGAGGCACAGAGGTACTGAAAGCATGGAGGTACTGGAGGCACAAGGTGCTGAGTCACGGAGATGCTGGAAGCACGGAGGTGCTGAGGCACGGGGTACTGGAGGCACGAGGTGCTGAGTCACGGAGATGCTGGAGGCACGGGGGTGCAGAGGCACGGGGATGCTGAGGCACGGAGGTGCAGAGGCACGGGGATGCTGAGGCACGGAGTCCTCAGGTATACGGGAGCTCTGGAGATCACAACTTTAGGGAGCTCAGCTTTAAGGCTCACACATAGCTGTGTGTGACACGAGGAACTGGCCCAGTTTCTAACTCAGTCTCCCAACTTATACTTCCTGGTCCTTGGTGATTGGTGAGCAGGATTAGGTGATGCAGAGAGTCTCAGACTGGCAGAGGATTGGACAACTCTGGTTCAGGTGAACAGTCACTGTCATGTGACTACTCTAGACTAGGCTGTGATGTAGAATGAGGCCTAGTAGGCCGAGAGAACACTGAAGCCTGAACTTCAGATTACTGAATTCAGCCTCACACAGGAGATCACCACAGGTGGAGCTAATTAACTATTACCTTTCAGGGAACTCAGGAAAACTCATAGTGCTGACAAGCTGTTTAACTCAGTGAGTAAAAGACACAGGATCCGGGACAGATGGCAGGGGTAAGTCACCAAATATGAAACCTACAGTCAGGATTGTGACAGTATCCCCCTCTTCAAGGGTGGACTCCGGACACCCGTCTTGAATCCTAGGGGAACATGATGAATAACTTGTACACAAAGCTTCTAAAAAGTGGAAACCAGAGGGTCCAGAAACAAAACTTAAGCTGGATTCTTTAAAAGTCTTCCTGATCTTCATCTTCAGAACAGGTAGACCATCCATCATAGACAAGACTGGAATTTCCTTCATCAGAAAGGACTGAGGAATAAACTGTAGAAGGTTCCTCTCCTCGTTTTGTAGTGCAAGAAGATTGTGCTTTCGAAGCTAGCACTCCACTGAGGCTTAAATTAAATCTTGTTCTATAACGAGGACTTTTCATACAGAGACCTGTAGAGCTTTTTGGTGACTCTGAAACCTCTTCATGCGTGGAAGCATAATAGGAAGGAACAGCACCTCCCAGGAAAGGAGTAGCATCATAAACTGGATCAAATTCAGAGTCTGAGTCCAAGTCTAACGGAAAATACGAATCTCCTTTAGATACACAGTTTGAAAATGACCAAGAAGTGCACAGTAACTTTGAATTCTTTGGCAGAGAACTTAGTATTGAGCTAGGAGAGACTCCTACATGACCAACCTGAATGGTCGGATTCTTACGGAAGGAGATACTTGGATTATCTTTGGCAGGACTGCACAAACTTACTTTTGTATCAGACTGTTGTAGTTTGAATGAAGACGAACTGAGATTCTTTTTGGAGCATGATCTTTTAACTGAGTCAGATTCCGAGGACTTTGGAGTAAATTCTTTAAAGACTGCATTACTAAAAGTCTGTAAATCATGGAACACAGGATCATTCCTCTCAAAAAGCATGTTGGCCCACTCCAAAGCTCTTCCTCTGAATGCCAGGAACAGATATCGAGTAACGTTGGAAGGAGTTACTGCACCTGAAGGATCAGACTCCATCAGAGAGAGAAACTGTTCAACCAGAGCGGCATATTGCAATAAATCTCCATCAAAGTAAATAGGTGATAAACCATCAGACGAAAACTTAGAGGCTGGAACTGGAGAAATCTTTGGCTGGACGAGTAGTACTGGATTGGATCCGAGGATACTTGAATTGGCTGGAGCCAAAGGAGACTGACCAGGCTGGTCCTGGAGTATCGCTGGACCGGATGGAATCGGGACGGACAGACCAAGCAGGACCTGGGGTATCGCTGGACCTGCTGGAACCAGGACGGACTGACCAGATGGAGCCTGGACTATTGCTGGACCGGCAGGAGCCCCCTCTTCACGGGGCTGAACTGAGGCAGGAGCCCCCTCTTCACGGGGCTGGGCTGAGGCAGGAGCCCCCTCTTCACGGGGCTGGGCTGAGGCAGGAGCCCCCTCTTCACGGGGCTGGGCTGAAACAAGAGCCCCCACTTCACGGGGCTGGGCTGCACTCTGTAGACTCTCTGGCTGGGCAGCACTCTGTAGACTCTCTGGCTGGGCAGCACTCTGTAGACTCTCTGGCTGGGCAGCGCTCTGTAGACTCTCTGGCTGGGCAGCGCTCTGTAGACTCTCTGGCTGGGCAGTACTCTGTAGACTCTCTGGCTGGGCAGCACTCTGTAGACTCTCTGGCTGGGCAGCACTCTGTAGACTCTCTGGCTGGGCAGCGCTCTGTAGTCTCTCTGGCTGGACAGCGCTCTGTAGTCTCTCTTGTTGGGCAGCGCTCTGTAGTCTCTCTGGCTGGGCAGTGCTCTGTAGTCTCTCTGGCTGGGCAGCACTCTGAAGACTCTCTGGCTGGGCAGCGCTCTGAAGACTCTCTGAACCCCTCACTGGGGCTGAAGACACGGACGCCCCTCCTTGGGCTGAAGACACGGACGCCCCCCCTTGGGCTGAAGACACGGACGCCCCTCCTTGGGCTGAAGACACGGATGCCCCTCCTTGGGCTGAAGACACGGACGCCCCTCCTTGGGCTAAAGACACGGACGCCCCTCCTTCGGCTAAAGACACGGACTCCTCTGACACGGACTCCTCTAAATGGCTTCAACATTCTTCTCTGGACACCCAACTTGGGATAAGGTCTTTTAATCACCGGCACCCAGTCATAAATTTGAGTCTCTTTCAGAGTAGCCATCTTGATATCCCTGTCAGCAGTAGCAGGATCGGCTACTGTGGATGACTTGTAGACATGAGCACTGTGATACTGAGATTTGTCACCATTCCCTGGCTTACGAAGAATGCAGTCTTTAACAAAATGACCAGAATTTCCACAGTAAAGACAGAGGTGTAGCTCCCTACGCCGCTGACGTTCAGCTTCAGAGAGTTTGGGCCGTAGATAGCTCTGATGAACAACTTTTCCTTGCACAGAGGAAGAGACTCTATTAACTGGATGGGACAAAATAGGATCAACAACGTGGGTAGTATTCCTGAAGAGATCAGGCATCGCAGAAAGAATACTAGACAAAAGTTTTTGTAACTGTAATAACATCTGGTAGAAAATCTGCAGTTGGTCAGGAGTCTTAGTGCAGAAGGTCAGAGAATCTCTGGAGAACGAATTCCGCTGCAGACACTGTGCCAATTGATGCTGAGTTGACTCCAGACCTTCCAAGCGTCCTGCAATATTGCTTAGGAGGTCCTGCATCAGACAAACACTTTCAGCCGGGTCCATGTGGCCAGTTTCTACTGTCATGACTGAGGTTTCGTGAACCCGGTGTTAGTGAAGTCTGTGCGGGCGACTGGAGGATTATATGAATACTACCACTGACCTGGTTTGGGAGTGTTGTGGACTCGGGGTTTCTTCCGGTGACTGGGAAGAGGACCCGCAGCAGAGATGGGCGAATCTAGGTTCTCCTCATGCAGGATTAGGTCGGCAGACAGGAGGCACGTGTGGACGCTGAAGGTCTCCTGAAAGACAGAACTGGAAAGGCGCTGATGAATCAGTGAAGATACCAGGTACAACTGCGCTAAAGTGCACTGGGTGCTTGGAGACACTGAGATGCTTGGAGACACTAAGGTGCTAGGAGGCGCGGAGGCGCTTGGAGACACTGAGGTACTAGGAGGCACGGAAGTGCTTGGACGCACTGAGGTGCTTGGAGGTACTGGGGTGCGTAGAGACACTGGGGTGCGTAGAGACACTGGGGTGCGTAGAGACACTGGGGTGCTGGAAGCACGGAGGTGCTGAGGCATGGAGGTACTGAGGCACGGGGGTGCTGGAGGCACGAGGTGCTGAGGCACAGGGGTGCTGGAGGCACGAAGATGCTGGAGGCACGAGGTGCTGATTCACGGAGATGCTGGAAGCACGAGATGCTGAGGCACGGAGGTGCAGAGGCACAGAGGTACTGAAAGCAAGAAGGTACTGGAGGCACGAGGTGCTGAGTCACGGAGATGCTGGAAGCACGGAGGTGCTGAGGCACGGGGTACTGGAGGCATGAGGTGCTGAGTCACGGAGATGCTGGAGGCACGGAGATGCTGGAGGCACGAGGTGCAGAGGCATGGGGGTGCAGAGGCATGGGGGTGCAGAGGCACTGAGGTGCAGAGGCATGGGGATGCTGAGGCATGGGGGTGCAGAGGCACGGGGGTGAAGAGGCACGGAGGCCACAGGGATACGGGAGCTCTGGAGATCACAACTTTAGGGAGCTCAGCTTTAAGGCTCACACATAGCTGTGTGTGACACGAGGAACTGGCTCAGTTTCTAACTCAGTCTCCCAACTTATACTTCCTGGTCCTTGGTGATTGGTGAGCAGGATTAGGTGATGCAGAGAGTCTCAGACTGGCAGAGGATTGACATCTCTGGTTCAGGTGAACAGTCACTGTCATGTGACTACTCTAGACTGGGCTGTGATGTAGAATGAGGCCTAGTAGGCCGAGAGAACACTGAAGCCTGAACTTCAGATTACTGAATTCAGCCTCACACAGGAGATCACCACAGGTGGAGCTTATTAACTATTGCCTTTCAGGGAACTCAGGAAAACTCATAGTGCTGACAAGCTGTTTAACTCAGTGAGTAAAAGACACAGGATCTGGGACAGATGGCAGGGGTAAGTCACCAAATATGAAACCTACAGTAAGGATTGTGACACAAAACATACAAATCAGTACAGATATCTGAACTGTGATATAATAGCAAAGAGTATAAATGTCTAAAGATAAAGGACATACGCATAGCCCAAAGTACAATATGATTAGACAGATTTGAAACATCAGATAGACATACCATTCCACTTTGCTGCATATATAAAACATCAATGTAAATCAATATCAATATGAAAATGGAAAAAGACCAGAAGAGTAGAAAGTAGAAAATAGCCAAGAGGACAAAGGAAGAAAGAAGAGATACTTATGTCATCCTTGGGGTCATAACAGGAGGAAGGGGGGGTGGGGGGTGGGGGGGCATAGTCTGAGGTCTCGTTAAAGCATATCCATGCATGTGTACCAGGTGGTATTAGTCAGAAGAAGAGAATTTGATGAGGACATAAGGTCTTCCATTAGCATATATTGGTCTATTCTCCGGAACCACTGGAAGATAGGAGGATGGGTGGAGGATCTCTAGAAACACAATACGGTTGCCCTTGCAGCATTCATTAAATGTCGAAATAATGATTTTGTAAACTGCGACATGGGCATATCCATGAGATTAAGCAGCCAAAACTCTGGGGTATCTGGCAAAGAATGACCAGTGATTATCATTGATAACCTCCTGATTGCCTGCCAATAGTTTGTCAGTTCTGGGCATAGCCACCAGATATGGAGTGGAAAACCCCGTTCCCGATTACATCGCCAGCAGAGATCAGATAATGGGGCCAATTCAGCAGAATTTGCTATCCTTTTGCACGCATGCTGGGGCCCGCCCATATTTGAAAGTTTGCTTTAAACCTAGGAAGAAGGGGGAGGAAATTAATCTTAAATAGATTACTAGTATTTGAGGATAAAAGAACCCCTAGATATTTGATATGGGAGGGATGCCAAAGGAACTGAAAAGAATCCTTAAGACCAGCAACAGTACTCTCAGGTGTTGAGATATTAAGGGCAACCGATTTAGTATAGTTAATTTTAAAATTAGATACAAGGCTAAATCTGTGAAACTCATGCATAAGAGCAGGGAGAGAAGTCACAGGTTCAGCAATTGTGGTTAGGAGATCATCCGCAAATAGTGCAAACTTGTAATCATGATCTCCCACCTCTACACCCATAATATCTCTGTTGGCTCGATTGCCCTTGCCAAAGCCTCCATGCACAATACAAAAATCACAGGTGATAGGGGGCAACCTTGACATGTACCAGTGCGTATCATAAAAGAATTTGAAAGGTCCCTCGTTAATCCGAACCCTTGTAGAAGGGAAGCGATATAGAGCAAGTATGCCGTGTGGACAGTGAGAACCCAATCCCATGCACTGGAGAAGACCTTCCATGAACTGCCAGTCAATCCTATCGAAGGCCTTCTCCGCATCAGTGGACAAAAGAATCACATGCTGTTTCCCTCTTTTGACATGGTGAATAAGGTCAATGATTTTAGACGTGTTGTCTTTGGTCTCCCTTCCCCTAACAAATCCTACTTGATTATCATGTATCAAACAGGGAAGAAGAGAACTCAGTCGAGTAGATAATAGTTTGGCAAACAATGTTACATCATTATTTAGCAAGGAGATAGGTCTGTAGCTAGCACACTGATTGGGATCCTTACCCTCTTTGGGAATTCTAGTAATGTGAGTTTCAAGAGCTTAACGGGAGAACCCATACTTTTCAGAAACTGCATTGCAAGCCCTCAGGAAAAGTGGCATGAGAGAAGTGCAAAATGTTTTATAGTATCTCACAGGGAAGCCATCTGGTTCTGGACTCTTCCCAATTGGCGTAGCTGACAGCGCCCCTTCCAATGCCTCAATAGAAAACGGTTGTAAAAAAAAAGGACAAGTCTTCTTCTGTTAACTGTGGCAAATTGACAGGAGAAATAGTTTTCAATTGCCTCTCGATGATTAGGAAGAGCACTGGGAGCTTGGTCTTTTTATAAATTGTGTAAATTTTTATAGAAGTCTTGAAAGGCTGCAGCAATCTGAGGAAAAGAATGGGCTTTATTAATGGGCGTGGAATCACGCACTGAGTGAATATAGGATTGCAATAGTTGAGCTCGTAGAGCCCTAGCGTGCATGGAACCGGGTTTATTGTCCCATAAATAGTATTTATGTCTACATTTATTCATATCTAATTTAATTTTATTTTGGAGAAATATTTTAAGGGCAAGTCTGGCAGCGGTAAGTTCTTGTAGGACAGTCGCATCTAAAGAGGATTTATGGGCTAATTCTAGAGACCTAACATGGCATAAGAGTTGCTGTCGCTGGGCTTATCTCTCCTTTTTCAATTGGGACCCCAACTGTATACACTTGCCCCTAATCACGCATTTGTGCTCTTCCCAAATTATTATAGTAGACACATCTGGCGTCACATTAAGAGAGACATAGTCATCAATGGCTTCAAGTTTAAAATGAGAGTCGTGCAACAGAAGTTTATTAAGTCTCCATGTCCACGGTCAGGGAGATGGGTCGGGAGTGCTGATAGTGGCATAAACAGGACCATGGTCAGACTACGAGATATAGCCAATTCGGCTATGTGGGAAATTATGTAAATATCTGTGATCAACAAGAAAGTAATCTATATGGGAATACATGTGAGGGGCAGAAAATAAAGTATAATCTTTAACCGAAGGATGGTGAATCCTCCAGCGGTCTATCAACTGATATTAATGGAGCAGTTGTTGTATCCTCTGGTGATCTCTCGTTAGAGTACGAGAAGTCCAGAAGGGCAGTCTAGACCAGGTTCTAAAAACCAATTAAAATCCCTGCCCAGTACCAAAAGTCCATCTCCCAGTGGCTCAAAGAGGTGTAAGATCTTGCTAAGAAGCTGCCGTTGGTTCCGATTAGGAAAGTAAACATTAACGAAGGTATACATCTGGTAAAAGAGCTTGCATTTTAACACCTGGCATCTACCTTCTATTAAAACATGATGAGAAAACTCAGAGACAGGTAGGTGGCAGGAAAGGACTATTGCTACTCCCAAGGATTTACTTAGGGGGTTATTACTGCAGAATACCTGAGGGTAGTAGTAATTTCCAAGTTCAGGGGATGCTAAGTACTTGAAATGCATCTCTTGCACAAAGACCACATCTACCTTGTCAGAGCGCAACTCACGTAATGAAGTGGGCTGCTTTTCGGGGATATTCAGACCTTTCACATTAAAGAACACAACTTAATATCCATGAGGGTCAGGAGGAGAATCAATGCGGAGGAAGCATCAAAGAGAGAACCCAATTGTACAAGATCCCACCCAGGATGGCCTTCCCAGAGAAAGACGGCACTGTTAGGTTCCTGGTGCTCAGAACAAGGGAGATGTTGCGTAGTGAGTCCAGAGCACCAGAACGTGACGCTGAAATAAGGTGTGGTGTGGAAATAGCCCCTAGCACCCTACCTCCATTGTTTCACCCGTGTGGTCAGTTCACGCCTGAGTGACTATGGTTTCTTGGGCCCACGGCAGCCGCGTTTTAAGGGCGGATTAGGTCTGCCCAACTCCGATGCCCCCAGGTCTTAGAGTGAGACAAGGCGTGAACCGAGACAGGATAATAACAAGGGGACCTCTAACTAAAACAAACAGAAGGCTAGGGGCTACTAACAACCCTAAACCTAAATATATGTGCGGCACGCCGCCAAAGGAAAAGAACAACAAAGGAAATGCTGTCCACACGCCGACACAATACTTTTGTGTACCGGCGGTGACAGCATAAGCAGAACCCCCTGCAAAACACCAGTAACAAATATAACCAAAGAATACAGTGGCCTAGGCTGACGGACGCGGCAAAGCCGCTACTCATGGAACCGGTACAAATACTGGCAAATGGACAGGAACCCCCAATGTAGCCGACACAGACTCTCAGAACCGGAGGACAGGAAGAATCCCAAACGACAGACCGGTGGACACCAAGAAGCCAGATACTCGACCAGGCACAGACAAAGCCACAGGACTTCTGGACAGGAACGCTTCACGGCAGGACATGGGATCAAACACTGGAACCGACACATGAACCAACACTGGAACCGACACTGGAATCGACACTGGAAGCAGCTAGACAGACACTGCTAGACAGGAGCTCAGGAACTGGCAGGGACTAGCTCAGAACTCAGGAACTATCACCAGCGTCTGTGTATTGCACTGAGCCAGAATATAACAGAGAGTCCTAATTAATTATGTCGTGCAGCTGCCCTGCTGCACAACTGAGAGGTGCAATTAACAGACAGGTGAGGCTGAACACATGGGAGCAAGCTGCAATTACACAGACTCACCACTGGCAGCAAACAAGAGTCTTCTTAACCCAGAGCAACGGGAAATCCTGGCCTGCAAGACAACTATAAACATAAAATAGGAATGGACCACTACCTGTAGTTCATAACAGTACCCTCTCCTTAAGGGTGGGCTCCGAACACCCCATGACACCCACGGGGAACAGAAACAGAAGTATAACATAAAATACATAACCAAAATGCAAAACAGGAATGAGACACACTGGTCTAACAGGCAAGAAAACAGAAACAAGCTGTGGCAACAGCTAATAACAAGCCCCCCCCCTTGACGGTGGCCACTGGACACAAGACAAGGGGGAATTTTTTTTTTATAACAAGGCAAGAGTCAATAATTATTTCTTTTTCTACTTCTTATTTTTACAAAGTTCTTGAGGTCTGACCAAGGTAATTCCCCAAACATTGTCTGAACTGATGGTACCTCCCAGCAAGGCTGGGTTCAAATCAGAGATTGGTTTCTTAACCTTGGGAGCTGAACTTTCAAGCAAAGTACTACTATTAGAAGAAGACAGAAAAGCACATCATCAGACCAATATATGCTAATGGAAGACCTTACGTCCTCATCAAATTCTCTTCTTCTGACTACTACCACCTGGTACACATGGATATGCTTTAACGAGACCTCAGACTATGGCCCCCCCCCCCCCCCCTCCTCCTGTTATGACCCCAAGGATGACATAGGTATCTCTTCTTTCTTCCTTTGTCCTCTTGGCTATTTTCTACTTTCTACTCTTCTGGTCTTTTTCCATTTTCATATTGATATTGATTTACATTGATGTTTTATATATGCAGCAAAGTGGAATGGTATGTCTTTCTGATGTTTCAAATCTGTCTAATCATATTGTACTTTGGGCTATGCGTATGTCCTTTATCTTTAGACATTTATACTTTTTGCTATTATATCACAGTTGAGATACCTGTACTGATTTGTATGTTTTGCTGCCTTGTTTCAATAAAAATCTGATTGCATAAACAAAATAATGAAAAACATAAGAAGGTGGATATGGATTATGCCCAACAGCGGGTTTATGCATGGCTTACCGGAGCCTACCAGCGAGATGATCAGAGGCCTTTATTTGGGAGAACACTAAAGAAATCACAGACACATCGAACTCTGGACATCGGGTACCGCTCCAGGACTCTGGGCATCGGGTACCGCTCCAGGACTCTGGGCATCGGGTACCGCTCCAGGACTCTGGGCATCGGGTACCGCTCCAGGACTCTGGGCATTGGGTACCGCTCCAGGACTCTGGGCATCGGGCACCGCTCCAGGACTCTGGGCATCGGGCACCGCTCCAGGACTCTGGGCATCGGGCACCGCTCCAGGACGCTGGGCATTGGGCACTGCTCCAGGACCCTGGGCATTGGGCACTGCTCCAGGACCCTGGGCATCGGGCACCACTCCAGAACCCTGGGCATCGGGCACCACTCCAAGACCCTGGGCTTAGGGCACCACTCCAGGGCCCTGGGCATCGGGCACCACTCCAGGGGTTTGCAACTCTGCTTCAACAGGAAAATAAAGAGAGGAGAGAAACATTCTCCTTTGGTTCCTGAATCTATAATGGGGCTCCCTAGCCCAAGGACCCCAATTATAGGACAGAGTGCTTTTTAGTGTGGGTTGTGTGACAAGTACCTCTGCCATAGTACAGACAGGAGTAGGTCTTGTATCCTGACTCAACTTGGCCAGAGGACAGGACTTGTCGCCACACTTTGGCTTGCGCAACTCACAGGTCTGCAGATAGTGGCCTAGCCCCCACAATATAGGCATAAATCTAAGTTTCTGCGACACAGACGCTCCTCTTCAGAGAGCCTGGGCCGCAGAAAACTTTTAAACTTTTTCTCTCCAACTGAACCTTAGGATTCTCTTGTCACCATATTGTGAGCAAGAGTCTCTTTAGAGGTAGATGAACTCTCAACCCCACTCCCCCAGGGTACCCCGGCCAGGGGTCACTAGTTGGATTTTTGATGCCACGGCCGCAGGGCACTATATAAAAGTGACCCCCGGCTGTGGCATTATCTGTCCAGCTAGTGGAGCCCGGTGCTGGTTTTAAAAATACGGGGGACCCCTACTCTTTTTGTCCCCCGTATTTTTGGAACCAGGACCAGACGCAGAGCCCGATGCTGGTTGCTTAAATATGGGGGAACCCCTGTCAATTTTTTCCCCATATTTTTGCAACCAGGATCGGCTCAAAGAGCCCGAGGCTGGTTATGCTTAGGAGAGGGGACCCCACGCAATTTTTTGGGGGGATTTTACAGTGTTTAATTTAAAAAAAAAAAAAAAAAAATGAACCCCAGCACGGATCACACAGATCCGGCCGAGATTCATTGTAAAAAAGTCGGCAGTGTTTTGCTAATCACTGCCGTAAAAATTAAAAAAAAAACACGAATGACATCGACATCGGAACAAAAGAAAAACCCGAATACGACAGCTTAGTAAATCCGTCGTAACAAATTCAAAAAGTTGCAGTTTTACACTTTCGATGTCATTCGTGATTATTCTCCCACCAAATCGGGAGAATTACGAATGTTAGTAAATATACCCCTGAGAGAGAAATGGACATTGCACAGAAAAAACTTAACGATTTTGAAGTGATCCATTTTCCTACGTTAATTTCTGATAAACAGTGTGACTGGAGTTCTAAACTTAGTTCCCAGATTGAATTGTACAAAAATGAACTGATTACATTTAAAAATGAAAAATGTAAGAAGGTGGATATGGATTATGACCAACAGCGGGTCTATGCATGGCTCACAGGAGCCTACCAGCAAGATGATCGGAAGTCTTTATTTAGAAGAACTCTTGAGAAATCACAGTTTGATACATCTGATGATACTGGCACCACTGGTAGCGATAGTGATGCTACACATACAGGTAGAAAATAAGGTATGAGTGGAGGAGACGCATCAGGGTGCGTTTTTTTAGATCGAGACAAAAGTTCAGCTGGTGAAGTAAACAAAACAAGAGGCAAAGTAAGAGCTGCCAAGCCTCCAAAAGGCAGGAAAAACTAATCTTTAACTTGTCTGATAGAACTTTGTCTTCTTTTGAAACAGCAGTATTAAGCAAGAGGTTATCATTCATACCTACGGTGCCATTTAATAATTTACAATGGAAGTTTGAGTGTCAAATTAAATAAATTTTTTGCAGATAAACCGCTTAAATCCTTGACAATACCGCCTCAGCTGCAGGCTTTACAACAAAAGTCTAGTTTTGATCCAGTCAGCAACAATTCACCACTGAAAATATTTACGCGGATGCTTGATATTAAAATACAGGAAAATCCAGCAGTTAAGAAACCTAAATTCTGGAATTTGTCTTTTGATGAAAAGAAGGCTTTAACGGACTTGGCTTCCTATGACGATACAGTTATACGCCAAGCAGTTAAAGGCGGAGCTATAGTGATACTTAATTTGGCTGATTATGAAATGGAGGCAGAGCGACAACTTCTTGACCCTAATATACATAGAAGACTTTCAGGAGATCGGGTAGATACTTTTAAAAAAGAACTCGATTTGGTTGTGAGTGAGGCTCATACACAGAGTTTAATATCTACTGAGGTTAAAAAGGCTTTAGGATATCTATTAGACCTCTGTTTTATATGATTCCCAAACTGCATAAGAATCCTGTACAGCCTCCGGGACGACCAATCATAGCGGCTTCTGGTTCATTATATCAACCTGTTTCAACATTTCTAGATGCGCTTATTCAGCCTTGTGTACAGGCATGCCCTACCTATCTTAAGGATACTAGTAGTTTGTTAACTGCATTGTCTAAATTGCCACAACCTCCACCTGAGTGTCTTCTTTGTTCAGTGGACCTTTGTAATCTTTATACCTGTATCTCTCCTGCTTCTGGTATTCAAGCTATGAAAATGTTACTTACTAATAAACCTTTTGTACAAGGGGCCTTTTTGACCTTATTGGAGTTGATGTTAACACAGAATTTTTTTTTCATGATGGAGCTTATTATTTACAGACATTTGGGTGTGCGATGGGGTCCAATGTGGCCCCATCGTATGCTGACGCGTTTATGTTTGCCGTGGCATCTTCTTTAATAGATCTTGGCTTTTTTTTTCTTTTTTTGAAATTCTTTATTTAGACGTGGTTAAACATGGTATAGAAACATTGTATAAACGAAAGGGACCGGAGGCCAACAGAGCCTACGTCCAGCATAAACCACAGATTTTCAGATAAACAACAGGGTTAGTCTAAAAGGACAGAGCAGTAACATTCCAATAAGGAGTTCAGGGGGGAGGGGAGGAGGAAGGGGAGAAAAAAAAAGGGGGGGGGACACCACGGTATCATCTGTGTTCAATGTATATCCTGGAAATGGTAGGAAGAAGAAAAAGGGGGAGAAGGGGGATCAAGGGGGAGAAAGAAGAAGAGTAGAAAAAAGGAAAAGGGGAGGAGAGTGAGAGGGAGAAAGAGATGGGGGAGAAAAACATAGGGGGAAAAGCAGCAGGCAGTGTCCATGGGTCTGCGGAGTAAGCTAGGGGCAAGGGTGGGGGGTCGGGTCTCTACGTTCAGCAGCGAGCCACGGGGCCCAGACCTGTTCAGAGATGCGGCCCCGGTCGTGGAGATAGTATGTGATTTTTTCCATTGAGGCAATGTGCCATATTTTGGTTTTAAGGGACTGGAGAGAGGGTGGTGAGGGGTTCTTCCAATTAAGAGCTATCAGCGATTTTGCCGCCGCCAGGATGTGTGAGGTCAGTTTCTGGGAAAATTTATTGAGTAGATCTTGGCTTTTTTTCATTACATAGATGACGTGTTGATTGTGTGGGGAGGTTCTGAGTATGAATTCACACAAATTATTGAGACTCACAATTTGTCTAATAGCCCGGTTAAATTTACTTTAACGATTGATACTAACAAAGTCAATTTTCTTGATGTGACAATTACAAAGACTGGAGGGGCGCTTTCTATGCCTTTGTAGAGTAAGCTCATGGACAGGAACAACTTTTTATTAGCCAGTAGTGCGCATCCAGCAACGTTGAAGAGCGCATTACCCTATTCCCAGTTTTTGAGAGCAGCTAGAATTTCTTCTGATAGATCTGAGGGTATCAGACAAATTGACGTAATGTTGTGTAAATTTCTTGAATGTTGCTATGACCAGACGGCACTAATTAAAGCTATGGAGAAAGTGATGTCTTTGTTCCCAGAGGAGTTGAGCACTAAAAAGAAATCTGTTGGAAATATTAACAGGCATGTATGGGTTAACACGTTTAATCACATGAGCTCTGAAATTAATAGAGAAGCTAAGAAATTATGGCCCCTGTTGACTACTGTCAAAGATCTTAAACCCCTCCATAATACATCTCTCATGTCATGTTACCATAGAGTGAGGAGCATAAGAGACTACGTTGTTTACCCATCTTAAATGGGTAAAAAGCATAACACCACGTTTCTGGGTAAGCCTAGAAACGGTTGTTTCAAACGCCCACATTGTACTACTTGTAGTTTTATGCAGACTGGCACCCATTTTTTCCATCCATATTCTGGTATGAAATTTAAAATTTCTCATTATCTGACTTGCACTGCCAAATTTGTGGTGTGCACTATCACTTGTCCGTGCTTTTTATGTGGGTACATTTATTTGGCTAAAACCGACTGTTCGCTCAAAGAGCGCATGACCAAGCACCGATTGGTGATTCGGGTGGCGTTGGTGATGGGCTTGAGCGAACAGCTGGTTGCACGCCATTATGCTGAAGCAAAACATAATTTATCGCCCCTGAGATATCGTATCATCGATCATGTAAACCCCCCCCCCCTTGTCAGAGGTGGGGATAGATCCCGTAGATTACTTATGTTAGAAGCCCAATGGATAGTGAAACTTGACACATTGGCTCCTAAGGGGTTAAATGAGACCCTTGGTCTCCAGTATTTTAGATCATGTCTCTTGTTGTTTAAAAGAATGTGACGGTCTAGTCCATTTAAAGTATTTGCAGTTTTGTGTTTATTTGCAGTTCATTTGGTCCTCAGCATAAGATTCATTTGTACTGCTTCTGTAATTGTTATCAGTGTTTCAGCTGTGTTGGATGAAGGAACTCTTTCCTTATCCTTTTTCATATCAGGTTTTTATCCATGTATTGTCTTGTTTCATGTATGATATGTGTATTGATTGTTTGACCATTTGGTGTTTTATGATTATCGATTGTTGTTGTATTCAATGCTGTTTTGATAGGGCGTGTTATGAGACAGTAACGTCATCTCCTGTGCGGCACAGTGTTTGCCGCCAGAAGCAGGCGTCTGGTGTTTAGTAAGTTTTATATCTGTGTCTTGGGCTTGACAAAAGCACTAGTAAAGTGTGCTGAAACGTTGCTGTTAAGCAAGTGTTGAGTGGCGTTATTTGTTCGGAGTGCCACCATTTGGACAGTTTTCAATGAGAGGACTGCAACTGAGTCTATCTTTGGAGGGCACCTGCCTCTATCTATCTATCTATCTATCTATCTATCTATCTATCTATCTATCTATCTATCTATCTATCTAGCTGTTCGTGAGACCCCACCAACACTAATTGAAGCTGACTTCTTTGCTTGTCATAGGATATGCTTGCGTGGTGTACTCTACAGATGTGTCGTCGTACTCTGTTGTTCAAGTCACGGCAATGAGCCTCTTTTGGTGCGCCAGGTCCCAGCCACACGAGCTTCTTTCTCTCTCTTAAAATATGCATCTTATAAGTAAAATAAAACAGCTGACAGTGACAAAACTACTCTGCTAGTGCTAGACCACACTGATCAATGGGGTGTGCGACATTTGTGCATCTGTGTGTGACCGAGTCTGTGCCTGTGTAGGAAGTGCTACTATGCAGCAGCTGCAGCTTTTTCCTCACACTAACTTCAGCTGTGATTCATCTGCGGCTTTGTGCGGGTGTAAAACTAATACCTGTGCGGTTACAGACGCAGGCCAGAGTCTGCAGTGCCCTGTGAGTGGTGTGCCGCTGTGTCTGTGATAGATTTAAAGGCAGGCTACACGTCACGGAGTGTCCTAGTCCCAGCAGGTGTCTCTGGCTGTATAGACGCTAGTTGTACGAGGACACATTTGTACATATTTCTTATTTTAGCATACAAAAGACCAGTCGTTTCTGCTGTAGTAGAGATGTGTTAGCAGCTGGAATGGTACCAAATAACACATGCATTTGTCATATGTAATGGAATGGCTTGCAAGTTTGGCACAAGTGGGGTGTAAGTGTCTGTCGGTGCAGAGCGGAACACGTCCTGTACTCTGTATTTGTGTGATGAGCTTTTTTCAGGTATAATGTAAGCTGATTTTGCTGCGTACTCTGCATCTGTTTCCATACATGGAGGCTCTATGACAATCATACAGTACTGTACCTTTAAAGGTTGCAAAATAGTCATTTAGGTGGACACTTTCTTCGGCAATCTTATCTTCAATCGTACTTTTCCCCATCCCGAAGTCACGTAATGTGGTTATTGTAAATCTTCTCATTACTTTCCAGTTTTCGCCGTGTGTGAAACTGACTCCTGAAATATTCAAATGTTTCATCATTTATTTTATTACAGACATTCGCACATACAGTACGTCATTCTGAGCAAAGACAACAATAATACAACAATAGGAATGAAAAAAAATAAAATAATGAAAAAGGAAATTGAGCAAAATAACAACGAATTTAAGCCAATTAATGAGGCCTGAGTGAAAGTGAGTTCCGTGTCTTTGCAAGCATACAGTGTGCAGGTTTGCTTCATATTTATCATGACGTCCTTAAGTTGATCCATTTTTCCAGTCACTGCTGAAGCACCTGGTGGCCGGGCAGTGCATGACAGATGTTAGTGGGCTCCCCAGGCAAGTGACGCCCCATCATCAGCTTGCCCCGTATGCAAGAAGAGCTCTGTTGTCGCTCACTGTGTAAAGAGTCTACTGAGATTTTCTGAAGAGAAGAGATGGACCCGCCTCTTTCCTCTTTTAAGCCATCCACCCACCACACCGAAAGCTCCAGGTACTGTGAAGATCTGACTGTGGGGAGACCAGGTAAGTGACCTGTGTGTGCATGTCTTTGTTCCTAGGCCCAACAGTTGTTAGCCAGCCGCCAGGGTATTGTCAACCCCCAGATTCTTGTTCTCACCCAGGGCACAGGCAGCCATCTCAGGGCCCTGCCCCAGTCCACCGCCAAGTTCTAGGCTCATACGCCAAGCCTCTTAAATCTTTGGCTTAAGACCCTGCCAGACCTAACTATGCAGCAACCCTAACTAGGACTCCAACCGAGCTCCCTAGGCCCTGCCACAGGCCTCAGTCACAAGCCTCATTGACCAGTCACATACCTGTACTTGTCCGTTTATTGCCATTTACTTTATTATTATTATTATCCTTTATTTATATGGCGCCACAAGGGATCCGCCACGCCCATTACACAGTACATAATAAAATGAGCAAACAAGAAAACCGCACTTACAGTACAGGACAAAATAGGACAGGTATAGAAAACCCGGGGTTAGGTGCCATCAAAGGGAGTATGGAGTATAAGTTAGTGTAAGTAAGAAAAGGAAAGGCACATGAGGAAAGAAGTCTCTGCTCTTGTGTGCTTACAATCTAAAAGGTGAGGGGCTAACAGACCGGGGTGACACAGATGGGGTAGACAGTGAGCATAGACAAGAGGGTTAGGAGGAGAGTTGGCTGGGTTTGGTGAAGAAGTGGGTCTTGAGAGCCCGTTTGAAGTTTTGTAGAGAGGTGGAGAGTCGGATGGGGAGAGGTAGAGCATTCCAAAGATAGGGAGCAGCACATGAAAAATCTTGTTGGTAGGAGTGGGAGGAAGTAATTAGTTGGCAGAAGAAACGGCGTGCATTAGCAGAGCGAAGAGGACGGGTGGAATGTAAAGAGAGATAAGGTCAGAGATGTAAGAGGGAGAAGAGTGGGTGAGGGCTTTGTAGGTGAGTGTGAGAAGCTTGAATTGGATTCTGAATGGGAAGGGTAGCCAGTGAAGGTCCTGCAAGAGAGGGGATGTGGATGTAGTATGTTTGGTGAGGAAGATGAGACGGGCAGCAGCATTGGGGATAGATTGGAGTGGAGAGAGGCATTTTTGAGGGAGGCCAGATAGGAGGAGATTGCAGTAGTCTAATCTGGAGATGACCAGTTAGTGAATGAGGGTCTTAGTAGCATCCTGGGTGAGAAAAGGTCTGATCCTGGAGATGTTTTTGAGATGGAAATGGCAGGTTTGTGAGAGGTACTGAATGTGTGGTTTGAAGGAGAGGGAGGAGTCAAGGATTACTCCAAGACAGCGCACTTGGGGGCTAGAGGCGATAGTTGTGCTATCAATGGATAATGAAATTGTGGGAGGTGAGGTTGTGCGGGAGGGAGGGAAGATGATCAGCTCAGTCTTAGACATGTTAAGCTTAAGAAAGCGCTGGGACATCCAGGAGGAGATAGCACAGAGACAGTTGGAGATACGAGTGAGGAGAGCAGGGGAGAGGTCAGTGGAGGAAAGGTATATTTGAGAGGTAGATTCACTTAATAGTGCTCCACTATGCTGTAGAATTCTGGGTTTGTACAGTAGAACAACCTTGTACTCGTTCAGTCCTGTGACCTCAGAAGGAGGCTGGACTCACTGCATCATATGACTATTTCTTGAGGCAAAGATTATGAACCTTCTTGTTCATGCACTTATATAGGGCTCTAACAGTTTTTTTTTAAAATTAATTAGCGTAAAACCGTCTGCTCCACGGCTCTTTTATGATGTGCCTGTATATAACAGCTGTCACACCTGATCCACAGTCAGGATGAGCTTTTCAGCATATCCAGGGAGAAGGACAGCATTTTCTTCCCAGCTACAGATCTCTGCTGTCAGTTACCGGGGTATGGCAGCTCCAGGAGCGATACATGAACACAATGTGACCGGGATCACAGAGACAAACTCCAGCCAGCACAAAACAGGAAGTCCCGGTCACCTGCGGCTCACAGTCTCTCCATACCAGCTTCGAATGGTCAGCAGTGTGGTAACCTTCGATGGTTACCATCGATGTAGATATGGCAAGTGGCTATCGATGGATACCAAATATGACAATTGATAGTTCCACCAACCGATGGTTATCCCCATTCTTTGACTGACTGGCCCGTAGGCCAATCAGAACCTGGGAGTGGGGCTTAGTGGGTGTCGGGAGTGGAGCTATGCTCAGTGTGTTGCCACCGTGTAAAAAAAAATTGGGTTATGCTGTGCTATCAATGGAGGGAAACCATCTGATTCTCCCCCATTGATGGCAAAAGCACTGAGCATTGACCATAAACCATCGATGATCGATGACCATCCCTAACACCAGCTCTGGCTCTTTCTTGAATGCCGATCAGCCGTGGCTGCCTGCATTAATGTTGGACTGTTAGTCCCAGTCAGTGCAGCTCCTGTTTCCGCCGGCTACCTCTGGGTCCTCCTTCTATAACCTCCACTGCACACTGGTCAGTTTCCCGCTGATCACATGGACTGCCTCCTCTCACATAACTCCAGTACTCAAGCCCGGGCCTCCCGCACACTGTAGCTCTGGTTTACATCAT
Organism: Pseudophryne corroboree; assembly: GCF_028390025.1. Lineage (NCBI taxonomy): Eukaryota > Metazoa > Chordata > Amphibia > Anura > Myobatrachidae > Pseudophryne > Pseudophryne corroboree. The sequence goes on from NC_086447.1 coordinate 66,264,316, forward strand.
ATCAAGTTCTTATAGTTTGGTTTATCATACAGAAGCAGCAGGTTTGCTCCCTTGTTTTGGCTATCCCATGTCATGACCTCCAGGTAGGTTATTTTTCCTCTCACTGGCTTTGAAATGGGAGGATAGAGGTGAGGAGCTGACACACGATAATTCTTTCATTTTCCATCACATTTATGGCCTGATGCAGAGCTGCGTGTTGGGAGACTGTTTGCTACCGTCCGTGCTTGAAAATCCCTAAAATGGCTAAAAGTTGTGAGTCTCGGTCTTTGCACATTCACACGCATGGATTTACACCGGGGAGGGGCTTGTAGTGGCGCATGGAGCCACTTGGGTCCCGTTGGAGCCTCAGATGGGTCTGCCTTTATGTAGGTCTGAGCCAGGACTACCAGCTTGGGGCTGCGTCACTTTGGCAGGGACAACTCTGGCAATTCTGGTTGTCTTGGGGGCCTAGTTTATGAGGAACTCTGGGCCCCAGAGTGGAGAGCTTGATGGAGTGCGACCGCTCTGTCCTGCGGCTGAAATAGAGATTATAAACATAGAAACATAGAACATAGAATAGAACATAGAACATAGCATTTGACAGCATCTAGTCTGCCCCTTTTTTTATCATATTTTTACCTCAAACCTTATTTGATCCTTATTTCTTTGTAAACATATCCTTATGTCTATCCCTATGGAGGCTTTTCCACTTGTCCACTACCCTTTCCTTGAAGTCCTTTTTCCTCATATTTCCCCTAAACCTCCCGCCCTCCAGTCTCAGTGCATGTCCTCGTGTTCTAATGCCGCCCATTACATGCGAGTGATTCCCCCACCACCAGCTCCCTTGCGTGCGATAGATTGTACTGTGTGGTGCTTTGATCTATCGTACCTCCGCAATTGCCGGCGGCCGGGATCGACTCATCACATGTGCAGCACATATGATCAGATGATGCGATGTGCCACCCGCGGGGCCGTGCATCGCATCGTATTCACGGCCAAAACATGCACGATGTGCATGCAATGAGTCGAATGACGGGTCGATATTGTGTATTTGTAGATTATATCGACCTGGTGTATGGCCAGGATAATACTTCTCTTCATTTAAAGAATGTTTCCCTCCTGGACTTTGTTAAAACCCTTGACATATATGAAAGTTTCTGCCATGTCCCCCTTTCCCTTCTCTGCTCCAAACTATACATATTGAGATGTTTTAGTCTTTCTGGGTAAGTTTTGTGATGTAGGCCATGCACCATTTTAGTTGCCCTTGTTTGTACAGTCTCTAATGTATTTATATCCTTCTGGAGATATGGCCTCCAGAATTGAACACAGTATTCTAGATGAGGCCGTAAACAGTGACATTATTACTTCTTTCTTTCTGCTGCTGATTCCTCTCCAGTGTTGAAAGTAGGGTGGTACAAGGTGGTACGGAGTACCATTAAGAAATAAGGTGGTGGTATTCAGTACCACCATCCCACCAGTGAGGCATAATTTATAAGGGGCATTTTTAAAATGGTTCAGTGGCATAACTGTGTGTGGCATAATATGTAATAGGCATTACGGTGTGTGGTATAATATGTAGTAGGCATTATGGTGTGTGGCATATTGTATAATAAGCATTATGGTGTGTAGCATAATGTGTAATGGGGGTGTAGTATGGTATGCCGGCGGTTGGGCTCCCGGCGACCAGCGAGCCCGACCGCCGGCATACCAACAGTGTGGCGAGCGCAAATGAGCCCCTTGCGGGCACGGTGGCGCCCTCCAGGGGGGTCGTGGACCCCAATGAGGGAGAATAAGTGTCGGTATGCCGGCTGTCGGGATTCTGGCGCCGGTATACTGAGCGCCGGGATCCCGACAGCCGGCATACTGAAGACCACCCGTGTAATGGGCATTACGGTGTTTGGCATAATGTGTAAGGGGCATTACGGTGTTTGGCATAATGTGTAAGGGGCATTACGGTGTGCGGTATAATATGTAATAGGCATTACGATGTGTGTGGTATAATATATAATAGGCATTATGGTATGTGGCATATTGTGTAATAAGCATTACGGTGTGTGGCATAATGTGTAATGGGCATTTCGATGTTTGGCAGAATGTGTAAGGGGCATTACGATGTGTGGCATAATGTGGCCATGCCCCTATTGTCATGTAGCCACTCCTCTAGTTTTGTGTGACCACGCCCCCTCACAACACGTGATCACACCCATTTTTTACTATCAGTACCTCAAAGTTAAAATTTCTGCTTGCACCACTGTTCCTCTCCCTATGCAACCAAGCATCTGACTAGCCTTCCTCATTGCTTTGTTACATTGCTTACCTGCCTTTAAGTCATCTGAAATAGTGACTCCTAGATCCCGTTCCTCCTCAGTAGTTTCTGGTATAGTGCCATTATTACTATATTTAGCCTTTGGATTTTTGAGACCCAAGTACATGATCTTGCATTTTTTGGCATTAAACTGTAATTGCCACATTCTTGACTATTCCTCTAGTCTACCTTTACTGATTCTACTACTGAACCAACTATTAACCCCTGTCTGTCAGTAAACCAGTAACCCTGTAATTGCATCATCATTCCCATATATTATCCATATTTTCAGTAATGGGAAAAAGCACGAGTGTTAGTTACTGCCTAATTAAGAAGGATTTAGGAAAAGTGACAAGAAAAGAAATTGTCACAATAAGAGCAAGCCTTGTCAATGATGATGGTGTAGGGCAACATTAAATATTTTATGATAAGTTAGATAAGCAACAGGCCCACAGTCAGATTAAAGGGGGAGGGCACAGGGGATACTGTACAACGGGCCCCCCTCTGTCTAACTCTGCCTCTTGTGCAGTAGCGGAATCAGGCAGCAATAATGTGAGGCAGAAAATATGCAGTGCAGGCAGATACACAGGAGTAACCGGATTCACGAGGTACCGATGGAGCTTCCCTACAAGAGGAGAGATAGGATGGGAGAACTGTAAGTGACCAAGGAATTTCAGTTTCTACTCCTCCCTGCCTGGATGACTGGGTTGTGTATAACCTGTTATCTAATGAGAGCATTCAGCTATAGAAAGAGACACGCACACAGAGAGTCCTCCAGTGTCCTGTCCCAGTGTGTAAGTAGTACACAAGCTGCTGCTATTGCAATTTTGCAAGATTTTATTTTTCTACAGTATGTGTATTTTAAGGTTATTTTCTATGTGTATTTTAAGTACCCAGGCATTATTTAAGTATTAGTTTAAATCAAATATACCACTGGTTTAAATTGCATATACTGTACATGCCAATCTAATATACACCCTCCTTCCCCCGGGCTCCCCTGCCTTAAGTGCCCAGCCCCACCCCAAAGCTTAATCCAGCCCTGAACAGTCCTACTTTATGCAGGATAAGACTCGCTGGCTTATCTATAATAGTTGCAAGTTGCAGTGCACACAGGGCCCCTGGGTCCAAGTGGGCCCACAAACCGCACACCCTGCACCTATTTAATTATACTCACCTCTCCATCAGCCCAGCGCTGGCTGCAGAGAGGCAAATAACCCTAGGAAAAATGGCCACCATGGCTATTTTTCTGTGATTTGTGAATGCGGAAATGAGATGTCTCCAGTAACACGGTGAAGGCACCATGTTTCCGGAGACCTGCACATGTGGCACAACTGCACCATTGGAGAGGAGGGGGCCCAATCAGAGACTGCACACGAGTCCCCTCCTCTTCTATAGCGCCTTTGAACAGACTGGTATATATTAACCAGTACATACAGTGCGGGCATGCAATTTCCCTGAGCCTGGGTAATTAGCCCCCACCCCCCCTCACAGCACCCCTGGGTGGGGTCAACATTCTACTTAAAATTGCTTAATTGTGCATTAAAAAATCATTTTGACTAAAACTAAATAATTATAAAAATTATAAATAACTCTAAACTGACTCACCCAGTCCCTTGTACATGTCCTGGAATATTTTAGGTATCCCCCTCTCTCCAAACTCTTCAGCATGATTGACAAGAGCGTCTTTTACGGTCTCATACCCAGCTAGGACCACCATCTTTTTCGTGCCCATCTGAACGCTAAACACCGAGCCGTAGGTCTTTGCAAGCTACAGTATAATACAATGCATTTAACAACAAAAAACCCCGACAAATATAAAAACAACTTACTACGAGAAAAAGCAGCAACACTTTTTTTTTAGCTAGTGATTTAATATTTGTTACAGTAGGTACACCATATTGTTTTCATTAATTATAGAGACAAAGGGTGTTGTTATTATTATTAGCAATGGAAATTTTTTAGCTCAAGACGGAGGCAAAGTCCCAGCCAATCAGCTCCTAACTGCCATGTTACAGGCTGTGTTTGAAAAAAGACACTTAGAAGCTGATTGGCTGGTACTTTATCTCCATCCACTTTATCTCTGTCCAAGGCTTAGTAACTAGACCCCATCAGCTATCCAATTATAGACTTTTTTTCATTCGAAAAATGTCCCATTTTGGTCGAGAACACATGAGATCTGGGTTAAGTTCCTGGACCCATGTGTTATCGTAGCTCAGAGTGCTGGTTCTCTGGGATTATGCTCCGCATGCTTGAGGCACGCAAAGCATAATCCCTGATAAGTGGCGGGTATCAGGGCTAATTGGATAGCCCCTGGCGAATCCATTAGCCGCAAAACATCACAGAGGTTAATTGGATACCGGCCAATGAATTTTATGGCTGAAAGTAACTTATAAGGGGATGCGGTCAAGATGCCGCCTGTCGACATCCCAGCAGTCAAAATACTGATGCCTAAATTCCCGAAAGCATTTAGTATCCTGACATCGGAGCTCCGAATTGGTCAGTATCCTGCTGTCAGAATTCCAACTCCCAGCATCCCGACCATAAGTATTCATGTGATCTTAGGTTTAGGGCCGGGGGGGGGGCTGTTATGTTTAGGCATCACACAAGGGGGACAGGTTAGGCTGGGAGGGGGGTTAGGGTTAGGCTGTGGGGAGGGTGGGTTAGGTACCCCCGGGGGAGGTTATGGTACACTGCGGGGCAGGGAGGGTTAGGTTTAGGCAGTGGGGACAGAGGTTAGGATTAGGCAACTCCGCAAGGGGGTTAGGGTTAGGCATGTTAGCTATGCATGAGTCTGACATTTCTGACACTGTACTCATAGAGAAGCCTCCTTCTACCATTTCTGTACCCTGTGTGGGGATGGGCAGTGCAAGTAAAGATGGTGCCAAGGAAATTGAGGATGCTAGTGTGGAAGTGCAACAGCATGAGGGACATATTTGTGTATCTGATACTAATGAGGATATTGATGATGAGGATGTTAATGAGGATGGTCATTCCGAGTTGTTCGCTCGCTAGCTGCTTTTAGAAGCATTGCAAACGCTAGGGCGCTGCCCTCTAAGAGTGTATCTTTGCTTAGCAGAATTGTGAACGAAAGATTAGCAAAACTGCTACTAAATAATTTGCAGCAGTTTCTGAGTAGCTCCAGACTTACTCCTAGTTTGCAATCAGCTCAGTCTGTTTAGTTCCTGGTTTGACGTCACAAACACTCCCTGCGTTCAGCCAGCCACTCCCCCGTTTCTCCAGCCACTCCTGCATTTTTACCTGGCACGCCTGCGTTTTTTAGCACACTCCCTGAAAACGGCCAGTTACCGCCCAGAAACACCTACTTCCTGTCAATCACACTACGATCCCTCCAGCAATGAAAAAACGTTGGTCGGCCTTGTGTAAATCTACTAAGTTTTGTGTGAAAGTACTTAGCGCATGCGCGATGCGTACCATGAACATGCCTATTTTACACATAATCGCTGCGTTACGAAAATCGGCAACGAGCGAACAACTCGGAATTACCCCCGATGAGGATGTTGTTTGTAGCAAAGTAAGTCAGACACCAGTGGTAGCAGTTCTTGCCCGTGATAAAAAGAAGACTATTTGTCATGCCTGGTATAAGGCCAAAAAAGCCACCTCTTGTGTTTGGAATTATTTTTACCCAAATCCAACTATTGTGAAGGTACTGTATCTGTACCATTTTGTGAGGCCAAAGTTAAAAGAGGTAGGGACATTAACCATCTAGGCACCCCCTTCCTGTGACGTCATTTTCAGTGATTTCATCAAAGTTAATTATCAAAATATAAAAAAAAAGGTAAAATAATAACAAACAGTCCATTATCAGCTACCTGCAGTTTGGACCAACACAAGCAATCCACACTGCCAACAACCTCATCATCAACCTACTCATTAATGATCGGTGGTAGTCCTTCCAAATAATTGGTTTGTGGGGCCCAAACAATCCAAGTACTTCAGCCACATACGTGTCATGGGATACAGTCAATTTACCTAAAATCAAAATCCTGACGACCATTGACCAATGGTCAAAATCCCGATAAAGTAAAAATTCCGACATGGTCAAATACCAACATTTAAAATACAGACAAGGTCAAAATACCGACATTTAAAATGTCGACAAGTAAAAAAGTTGACATGAGTTTTTCATGATTTTTCTTTTAAACCGACTAGCTCATACTTTACCATCTCAGTGGACGTGGATGGGAAATACAATAGTGTGCCGAGCGCAGCGAAGCACCGTACACGAAGCATGGTGAGCCCAGCGAGGCATGCAATGGGGCGCAGTACACTTATATGGTGTCCATGTCAACTTATGTCGACATACACACAAAAATAATGAAAAACTCATGTCGACTTTTTGACTAGTCGACATTTTAAATGTTAGTATTTTGACCTTGTCAGTATTTTAAATGTCAGTATTTTGACCACGTCGGTATTTTCACCATTGGTCAATGGTTGTTGGTATTTTGACCATCGGGATTTTGATTGTAGGTATTTCATACTAAACCCTGAGGCAGTCCCTGTTGCTGAAGTGCTTGGTTTGTTAAACTGTGCATGTCGTTTTTAATATACAACATAAGGGTGGGAGGGCCCAAGGACAATTCCATTTTGCACCACTTTTCATTTCTGCCACTGCTATATATATATATATATATATATATATATACAAAAAAATGTCTAAAACTTGCGCTAAGAATACCAGCAGCAATTTGGAAGAAATCCATGTTAGTGAATTCCTACAGATCATTTATACAAAACAAAAACCAATTGCGCTCAGTACAAAACCTTAAAATATAGTTGTATCCAAATTCTTAATTCCACATAGAATCCACAGAATTTTCTCCACGGTATGTATTGTTTAGTATACCTGTAAAGGCCACAATTAGATACCAAATATGCTTTTTATTAAAAAGTACATATACAGTTAAAATCTCAGTACAGTTTAGGAAATCCGTCAGTCTCAATAGTTGGAACAATCTAGGTATAAACTCGACAGAAGACCGTAACTGATTTGACCCAACGCGTTTCATCAAAGATGACTTCTTCAGGGGTTAACATATGGTATCGCAAAAGAAAAATAAGGAAAAAACTTCACACATGGCAGCATCCATATTTCACATATATAGATGATGAAAATTGATTGAATATGTCCACTCAAATTAAAGGGCAATGACACCAAATAACATAGAGCCCTCTCTCATGTATATTCAGCTCTTAATGCTGAGCCTGATTGAAGACTCTGTAAAGAGTGGTCGGACTCTGAACCTGGTTGCTGTGTGGATTAGTTCTGGAAGCTGCAGATTCAATAGAAAAGTCCTTGTCCAGAGAATATCTATACAGAGTCTTCAATCAGGCTCAGCATAAATAACTGAATATACATGAGAGAGAGCTCTATGTTATTTGGTGTCATTGCCCTTTAATTTGGGTGGACATATTCAATCAATTTTCATCATCTATATATGTGAAATATGGATGCTGCCATGTGTGAAGTTTTTTCCTTATTTTTCTTTTGCGATACCATATGTTAACCCCTGAAGAAGTCATCTTTGATGAAACGCGTTGGGTCAAATCAGTTACGGTCTTCTGTTGAGTTTACACCTATAAAGGTGAAGGTGATTGTTCCAACTATTGAGACTGACGGATTTCCTAAACTGTACTGAGATTTTAACTGTAAAGGTACTTTTTAATAAAAAGCATATTTGGTATCTAATTGTGGCCTTTGGCCATTTTTTGGGTAATCTTTTGGTGTGAGGGTATACTTACAGGTACACGAAACAATACATACCGTGGAGAAAATTCTCTGGATTCTATATGGAATTAAGAATTTGGACACAACTATATTTTAAGGCTATGTACTGAGCGCAATTGGTTTTTGTTTTGTATATATATATATATATATATATATATATATACACATAGATATATATATATATATATATATATATAATTGTAGATTGAGAAATGCAGATGAAGTCTGGCTAATTTTATAAATCTTTACATTATGTGTATGTATTTATTTATTATTAGCGCAACAATTAGTCAGTAGCGGATCTTGCCATGGGCAAGCAGGACTTTTGCCCGGGGCGCTGCCTTCCGGAGGGCGCCGCACCATGGCAAGATCCGCTACTGTGCCCCCCACTGCTGCTGTGTCCCCCGCTGGTCCCCCGCTATGAAGGGAACTAGACGCTACCCGTCTAGATTCCCTTCGTGGAGAGGACCTTTGCTGTGCGGTGCACGATGACGTCATCGCGCACCGCGCAGCATTGTGGGACTGGCACAGATGCTAGGGGTCATAATTGACCTCTAGTGTCTATGCTGTGCTATGGGAGAGACGTCATGACGTCTCTCCCATAGATCCGAGGAGAGGAGCGGCGCCGGCGGAGGTCTGCAGCGGTCGGGAATCAGGAGCGGGGATAGTAAGTATTCATTTATTTATTTATTTTTTCTTTCAGCGGCGCTACTCTACAGGGGGCACAAATGGGGGCGTAACTGACCCCCCCGTAGGAAGCCACGCCCCTATTTATTGCCCAGGGCGCCACAAGGGCTAGAACCGGCCCTGCAATTAGTATAGTAGAAAACAGAGAAATGATTAATACATCTGATAATAAATTAATCAATTTTATTGATTAGTATTTATGTAGTGATTTACTAATCATTTCTCAGTTTTCTTTGTCTTTTGGTAATCACAAATACCTAGGAGCAGCTAGTGCTTAATTAATCAGTATAGGTTCAATGGGGAAAGTCAATTAATTTTGGAGTGCACTGCGTCCGAATGGTGCGATTCAATTGTTGCTCTATTTGGGCTTGAATGCTGTTGGTGCCCAGTTATTTCAGGTGGCCCTCTCCTGAAGGGGAGCAAGCAGAATTGTGTGAAAAGTCAATCTTTTTCCTTGACCAGCGGTATAAAGAAATGGGCACCAAGCGCCAGAACAACAATTGCATATTCCACAGCTAAAGTGACCTGCGATACAGGGTGACGGGCATGTTAAAACTATTAAATCACACCTATTGGATATTGCTAATTTATCTGAGCCTGGAAATTGTTTTATATAGATTTAATTAGTGAAATAAGTGATCACAATAGCTAGCTTGGGTTATAATGCAGTATATGAAGATTAATAGTGATATTATTAGATGTACAATGTATTTCCTTTATGTGGTTGGAAAACTCTTTGGAATCAGTACAAATGATCTTAAATCACAGTGTTATCTCTGTACTGCTCCTCTCTATATACAGTGCATCTGGAAAGTATTCACAGCGCTTCACTTTTTCCACATGTTGTTTTCTTACAGCCTTATTCCAAAATGGAATAAATTCATTTTTTCCCCCTCAAAATTCTACACACAATACCCCATAATGACAACGTGAAAAATGTTTTTGAGATTTTTACAAATGTATAACCCCCCCCTAAGAAATCACATGTACATAAGTATTCACAGCCTTTGCTCAATACTTTGTTGATGCACCTTTGGCAGCAATTACAGCCTCAAGTCTTTTTGACTATGATGCCACAAGCTTGGCACACCTATCTTTGGGCAGTTTTGCCCATTCCTCTTTGCAGCACCTCTCAAGCTACATCAGGTTGGATGGAAAGCGTCGGTGCACAGTCATTTTCAGATCTCACCAGAGATGTTCAATCGGATTAAAATCTGGGCTCTGGCTGGGCCACTCAAGGACATTCACAGCGTTGTCCTGAAGCCACTCCTTTGATATCTTGGCTGTGTGCTTAGGGTCCTTGTCCTACTGAAAGATGAACCGTCGCCCTAGTCTGAGGTCAAGAGCGCTCTGGAGCAGATTTTCATCCAGGATGTCTCTGTAGTCTTTTATTTCCTGCTACTGAAAAACATCCCCACAGCATGATGCTGCCACCACCATGCTTCACTGTAGGGATGGTATTGGCCTGGTGATGAGCATTGCCTGGTTTCCTTCAAACATGACGCCTGGCATTCACACCAAAGAGTTCAATCTTTGTCTCATCAGACCAGATGAGAATTTTGTTTTGTTTCAGACCAGAATTTTGTTTCTCATGGTCTGAGAGTCCCTCAGGTGCATTTTGGCAAACTCCAGGCGGGCTGCCATGTGCTTTTAAATAAGGAGTGGCTTCCGTCTGGCCATTCTACCATACAGGCTTGATTGGTGGATTGCTGCAGATATGGTTGTCCTTCTGGAAGGTTCTCCTCTCTCCACAGAGTAATGCTGTAGCTCTGACAGAGTGACCATCGGGTTCTTGGTCACCTCCCTGACTAGGGCTCTTCTCCCCCGATCGCTCAGTTTATACGGCCGGCCAGCTCTAGGAAGAGACCTGGTGATTCCAAACGTCTTCCATTTATGGATGATGGAGGCCACTGTGCTCATTGGGACCTTCAAAGCAGCAGATATTTTTCTGTACCCTTCCCCAGATTTGTGCCTTGAGACAATCCTGTCTCGGAGGTCTACAGACAATTTCTTTGACTTCATGTTTGGTTTGTGGTCAGACATGCACTGCCAAGTGTGGGACCTTATATAGACAGGTGTGTGCATTTCCAAATCATGTCCAGTCAACTGAATTTACCACAGGTGGACTCCAATTAAGCTGAAGGAACATCTCAAGGATGATCAGTAGAAACAGGATGCACCTGAGCTAAATTTTGAGCTTTATGGCAAAGGCTGTGAATACTTATGTGATTTCTTAACTTTTTATTTTTAATAACTTAGCAAAAATCTAAAAAAAACTTATTTCACGTTGTCATTATGGGGTATTGTGTGTAGAATTTTGAGGGAAAAAATTAATTGATTCCATTTTGGAATAAGGCTGTAACATAACAAAATGTGGAAAAAGTGAAGCGCTGTGAATGCTTTTTGGATACACTGTAGATATTTTATTAACTCACAATGATATTTTAGTATTACATTCTTATATGTATATGGTGCCTTTACAAAGCACCTCCGTATTGTAGCATTATATGTCACATAAACACTTGCTATAGCATGACGTTCTCTTACCTCTATATACGTCTTGTGCGGTTTTCTTAAATCCACGATATGTAAGTTCCCGATCAGCGGCCAACATTTTGGTCCTGGAGGAAAGTTTGCTGAGCTTGTTTTATTCCACTGGTGCAAAATATATAACAGCACTAATATCAGCACAAAGTACGTAGCGACAGAGAGCCCCAAATCCATTGTGTGATCAGCGTACCTGAGAGGGACTGGGTCTGGCACCTGTAAGGCAGCTGTATATAACCCTTGTGTATCACCTTTGTCTCAGTGACACTGTCTGTGTGATGCTGCCAAATAGGAGCACTGGGAAACATCTCACTATAATAACTACTAACATAAGAAGTTTAAAGGGAACGATATCACCAGCAAAAGCTCTAATGCACAAATGAGAAAAGTGACTACAATGAAAATATTACTGATTATGAGTCATTGTGAATTAGACTTAAGGACTTCTTCATATAGTGGTTTGCTTATGAAGCTGTGATATGGCAGGTTTTACTTGAAGGCTGCAGGGCTGTAGACTGTATCCACCACCACTAGCGCATGCAGGGGTGGTTTCCGAGTACCTGGAACCCCCGCCACCGATACATCGACGTAGTGACAGATTTTTAGGGGTGCAGGTGGCTGCGGAGAGATGGAGGAGCAGTGTCAGTGACACTGCAGCTGCCTACTTCTCCTCCTCCTCCTGTTCAAAAAGATGGCGGAGCTGGCAGCTGGCTGGGGCTAGGGGGAGCTGCAGCGGTAGCACACAGCCCATCCCAGGCACTGTAAATCCTGTGAGGCTGGAGAGCTGGCCGGGTCCCGTGACACGCTGTCTTCCCCCCTCAACTCCCGCATGTCCCCCTCTCACCGTCGGCTCCAGGATACTGCTGCTGGCTGCTACATTATTGTGTGTGGGTACTCCAGTGCACGACCCCCAGCCTCACTGGCTACTATTGGTGAGTGGAACCCGCCGGCGGTTGGAGGGCTGGGAGATGCACGGAGCCTGTCAGATGGGCTGGAGGGTGTATGTATGTATGTGTGTATATATATATATATATTTATACACAGTATGTGTGTGTCCGGATTGGCTGCCACTCCCATTCTCAATAAATGATCTACCATGGTGTGCGTCACCATAGTAGTGATAGATAAGCGACAGAATGGCACTCAATGTGTGAGAGAGAGATGGGCGGCACTCCACGGATTTGAAAACAATGTAGAGAGCTACACAAACTTGTGCCGCCCGTCTCTCTCACATGTTGTATGGCTCTTAGTTGATCCAGGGAAAGGCACCCAGGTAGCACAGCGTTCAAGTGGAGTGCCGGTCAAATTGCATTGTGTGTGTGTTTGTATATAAATATATATATATATATATATATATATATACTCTTTGTCACTCAAAAATGAATACTCACAGGTGCCCAAAGGCTACTCCAACATTTTACTTTCTAATGGTTATTATAAAGCGAAACGTTGGATTAACCTGTGGGCACTTGTGAGGCTTCATTTCTGAGAGAAAATGAGTCCATGACTGCTACACATTTCTAAACTGCATATTACATTACTGTTGGAAGGCACCGTGACAGGCTACAGAGTGCCCGCCCCTTTTGTTTGTCTCCACCCCCTCTTTGGATACCCCCCTTCACAAATCCTGCATTTGCCCCTGACCACTCCCCTGTGAGCTCCAAGTCCCCCACTAGCACTGCTGTGCAGCAACCCTCCTCCTGCAGCCATTTTTGATGCTCCCCGCTGCCCTCACTGACTGCTCCTGACCCGTCAGTTCCAGCTCGTTGAGAGCTCCGATTGCAGTAGCCAGCCCAAAAGAGGACCTCCGTCCCATTTGCAGATCTAGAAGAAAATAACAGGGGGCGCACAATGATAAGGGGAAGGAGGAGTGGTCAGCTTGTGCATCACGGCATGCAACTCGTGGTATTCGTGTGTAGCCATGTAATAAATTAGTAGATGAATATTAAAATAGTATATATATATATATATATATATCTCCACTATAATATACACTATAATATAATAATATATATGGGTATTAAATTATTAAATAATAAATATAGTACATAATATAATAAATATTTAGAAAAATAAAATATTTATGTAAGTAATTAATGTGAGATTTCGTATGCTAAAATACATATATATAGTACATTAGGTACAATAATAAAATGTCCTTCTATTGTTATGTGATATAATATAGTTTAATGTAATTTTAAATTCATATAGGTTGTGCTATTTATGGGAATTATTATATGTATACGGTATTGTGTAAAATGAGGCATGCCTGCTTTGAGGTAGTAGTCAGCATATAGGTATAGTGCACATAGTGCACGAGAGAAGTACTCAGCTGACATAACAGACTTACAGTTGAAGTCTGTCAGAGGTCCCCGTGCGCCGCTTCAAGCCCAGTAGAGACAGCCTGCAGGGCGACAAAGCATACAGTCCTCGAGCTGTCATCCACGCGCTGAGGGAGAAACAGTCTGCCGGGCGGGAAGAACAGTTCCCTCGCGCCGCCGATAACACTACCGCGAGCCGCAAGTCTAGGGGGAAGGTGATTGGTGGCAGGGACGGCAGGGGACCAATTAGTGGTCTGTCGGTCAGCGCGAGCCTGATGGTATTAGAAATAAAAGGGGGCTCTTCAGCGCTGACAGACAGACAGGCGATCCCTCGGTGAGTGCAGAGTACCTGGTTGCTTTCTCCGCCACTTCAGAGCTGTAATAGTGAGCGGAGAATAGCTTTAGGGCTGGGGCCGGCGCCAAGCAGCAGCTAGTGCAGAAGTGCGTAGACAGACAGCGCTGTAGAAATCGCTGCCGCCTATCTTAATAGTTGTAAACATTGGCCCTCATTCCGAGTTGTTCGCAGCGGATCATCGCATCGCAAACGGCAAGAAAACCTCAAACTGCGCAAGCGCAAAAGATAGCGATACGACACTTGTGCAGAATTACTATAAGAAAAACTGCTCGTAATACACAAACGAAAACGGGGAGTGACGGAGGCGTGGCAGAGGCACGGCTTCGCAATCCTACGAAATGGGCGTGAAAGTGGGCGGCTAGTGTGGGAGTATGCATCCAGCAGTAGGCGTGTTTTTGGCAAAAATGCGTATCCTATGTTAAAAGTACATAACAAATGTTCGCTATCTTGACGCAGCCGAAGAGTGAGTCTGCAGCTACTCAGCACTTGCGAAGTACTGTTACAAGTGTGTGTCTGCTCTAATTAGCAATTAATTAGCAACTGAATTCACCTGTTGAGCATTTACTCGCAAAACACTGCTCTTACAAAATAATACAAACAGCAATTATATGACCACTTCATATTTGTATTGTTAGCACAAACAAATCTGACACACTCACAAATAATGCACTGTATTTTTTTGATACAAATAAAAATTAACTGATGTTAAATGCATGTTTTAATTATTTGTTTAATAATCTCAAATATGACTAAACAAACTTATAAACTACATCAGCTAAATCTTCTCAACATAGACATATTCCTTTGTACATACCAAATAACATGAGCACCATAAGGCAGCCTACATTTAATGTGACTTAATCTGTTTTTTTGTTTGTTTTGTTTTTGGAATATGTGTCCATATCTAATACTATGGCATGTTGCCCCTAGTAACCCAAGTGGTTTTTTTTTGTGTTTTTTTATATGGTCAATTAAGTGTTGTGCAAGGCATACAGATTTAAAATTACACTATGCAATGTTTGTCTTAATATTCTGATTGTTCCCTTGTTCCACAAATGTCAATATGCCATGTTCAAGTTTACAGGGCACAGTTTTCATGAGTGCATAACCTTTAATAAAACACACAAACAATTGTAAAGTAATTTTTTTTTACTTCAAAAAAAATTCAAAATCAACAACACAACATGGCTACAAATGAGCATCACATACAGAGATGGACATAGCAGCAAGCAGATGGCATTGGGCAAATGCACATAGCAGAACCCAGTACTATGGTAACCCCTTCTTCTGACAAAATATGATGTTTTCAATTAAGTAAGTGAACCCCCAGCCAGACTAAACTTTTAGGGGAACTGAGGTAGATTCCGGAACAAACACACAAACACAAACATACACAGCACGCTAGGAAGAGGAAGATGGCTCAGGTGTAGGCACAAATAACTCACAGGCTACAATTTAAAGAAAACCTTTCACTTTGAGGGAGTTCTACATTCTGGCCACACAAGCCAAAATAAAAAAATACATCGATGCAACATGTAAAACATGGGTGCTGCCCATCTGGAGAGACATCACTTTCTCTTTTTTCCCCCCGCCTGATGATGTTCTTCTTGGCTTGGTCTGCGGAGCGACCTTCGAGTGCCCTGCCCAGTGGGATGTTCTTCCTGGGCAGGGTGAGGGGAGGGAGCCGATGTGGCTGGCTCTCTGCCACTGTGGAATCAAGGGGTTTGCGTGGAGCGCACAGTATGTGTATCTTGTTCAAGGGGGCTGCTGGTATCTGGAGAGTTGTCCAGACTCTAGGGCTAGTGTTATCGTACAGGTTTTGGATACCTGCGCTCACCCTCTATTTGGTGTTTGTATGTGAGAAATGATGTATCTCTATGATCTGTAAATACCTTTATAAGTCACAATGCTTAGTATAACAGATGGTACAATAATTCATATATAATTGATGATATTGTGATTACACATAAATGCCCTTATAGTAACATGCATATTGTGTGAACATCCGATGTATAGGGAAATTAAACACAAGATGAAATAAAATATGGTATTGCAGCTTGATGAATATCCTAAAAAAAAAAGGTCTTGTGAGAAAAGGAGTGTCTTTGTTCCAGATATATAGGAGTCAGTCTTTATCTGAAGGGATTTCCTTTCCCCTCAGTGTGAGTCTAAACAGTGTGCCCAGAGGCGGTTCTTTTGTCAAGGAAGGCTTCCAGCCCTTTCTGCTGAGGAACACCACCGGGGATGGATACAGCGGAAACAGCGCAAGTGACCACATCATCACTCACCACAGAGTGAACAAAGAGAACTAAACATCACATCGTGAGGGTAAGTTGCACCTGGCAGGCCGGGACGCCGGCCTCCCAGAACACGGCCTCCACCTACGATCAATTATTGACAAAAGAACCGCCTCTGGGCACACTGTTTAGACTCACACTGAGGGGAAAGGAAATCCCTTCAGATAAAGACTGACCCCTATATATCTGGAACAAAGACACTCCTTTTCTCACAAGACCTTTTTTTTTTTTTTTTTGTTTAGGATATTCATGAAGCGGCAATACCATATTTTATTTCATCTTGTGTTTAATTTCCCTATACATCGGATGTTCACACAATATGCATGTTACTATAAGGGCATTTATGTGTAATCACAATATCATCAATTATATATGAATTATTGTACCATCTGTTATACTAAGCATTGTGACTTATAAAGGTATTTACAGATCATAGAGATACATCATTTCTCACAAACAAACACCAAATAGAGGGTGAGCGCAGGTATCCAAAACCTGTACGATATCTCTGCCACTGTGGGCAAGGGAGACAGCGATGTCCTGGGGCCCTTGCCGAATGGAATTGGCAAGTTCATGGAAGGAGGAGGCGAGTTGATCTTGTCCCTGCCTGATCTCTGCCAGACCTTGGCAGAGTTGAGCTACACCTTGCTCCACACTGGTTGTGTGCTCAGTGAGCCGGACAGGTATCTGGCTTACCTCCCGAAGCATCCTGTCCTGAAAAGCATTCAGGCTCTCACCATACCTGGCTATTTCAGTCAGGATTTCCGGGATAGCAGAGGGTTGGGTGGGGGGCCCAGTTGGAATCTGGATGGGTGGGATTTGTGGTCCCACACTGCCAGACACACTAGGTCCCTCCACCTCAGCCACATAACCCTCCTGTGACTCTACCTGCTCACCCCCCTGTGCTGTGTTATGTGCAAAGCAAATAGAAGAATGAGTGGAAAAAGAGTAGATAAAAACAATATGAGACTTTTGTATCCAAAAATTTTTTTAAATAAAAAATATGTGTGTAAACTTACCTAGCAAGTCATGTGCATGGAGTATTTCAGGCAGGTCCGTGTCCATATAAGACACCCCAACCCCCTCCTCGTAGCTCACACAGTCCATCGCTATCTCCTCCAGATCTGTGTATTCCACAGTGGCAGCTGGTCCTCCCCCTGTTGCCCTCGAGGCATTCCACTCCGCAGACCTCTTGCCCTTCAGGCGGGATTTGAAGTCGGCCCAACTACATATGTGGGGAAAAATAGGGGCAAGGTAGTGTAAAATTTTGAAAACATGCTTTAATATATAGTACACATGCTATGCATTTGGTTGCTATAGGCAACATCACATCTAAGTTACTTTTTAATAATACTTGGCACAGAAAATGGACTGGCAATATACACTTACCTCTTCGAACTTCCTGCGAGGTGCGGACTATTGAGCCGACTTCATTAATAGAATTAGTGATGTCCCTCCAAATTCTGTCTTTGGTTGCAGCACCCATGTTTTTGGGTCCTCGATGTATTTTTTGCATGGCCTGTGTGACCAAAATCCGTAACTCCCTCTTAGTGAAGGCGGGCTGTCTTTTCTTTTTTTTTGGCAGTAGCCTGTGAGCTATCATCCTGACCTTCATCACCATCTTCCTCTTCACTAGCTGCTTGTGTAGTTTGTGTTTGAGCTGCTAGTCCAGAATCACCCTCAGTTTCCCCACTAGCTATGTCTGGCAGGGGATTCACTCCTAACTCCTGGGTAGCAGAAGAAGGAGTTTGTATAGTACTGGGTCCTGCTATTTCAGAGTCAGCATTGGCAAACTCAAGCATCTGCCTCCGCAGTGATAAGCTTCTGTGTGCTAAAGCTGCCATCTGCTTCTGCACCTCGTCCATCTCTGCTGCCGTTTGCTCACGAGTAGCCATGTTGCTGGTAGCATGTGTGTATGCACGAGTGTTCAGCTATTTATAGGTGCTTGCGTTTTCCGGTGCGGAATTCCGCGCAGGTGTATATTATGCTAATTGGTCCAGTAATTGCTGCACTGGCTATATGAACGCCCTGCATGCAGCCTGTGTGTGGGTGTATGCGGAAAATTACTGAAGCAAGGTGGACATTTCTGAGTGAGCACATTTCTGAGTGAGTTTTGAGAGTATTTTATATTGTTTCGGGACATTTTTTTTATGTAATATTCTCCTTTTCATGTATGTTGTGTAAGATTGTTGTATCCAATGGTTATTTTTAAAAAAAATGTTTTTATTTTATATATATGTGAAGACTAATATGTTTATGATTTTAAGCCATATTGGAATGATATGTGTGTGTTTGTGTGTGTTTGTGTGTGTGTCCGCGGGTGCGAATCACCGCCCATGAGATCTATACAAACTGTCCTGCACATCAATGTACACATATCAATAAAGTTTATTACAGATGACACCATACATTTCCAACCAATCACATGCAACCACAAACTATAAATATAAGCCCATATATGAAAAACGCCATTGCCATGATGCGCGCAGCAGCATTCACGCGCCGCGAGCTGCGCGTCCTGGTGGCAGTTATGGACCGCCGCATAGGCCGCGCAGGGCCCTTTGTCCCAAATAGGGTAAAGCGCGAGGCCTACGCGGAGGTATGCAGCTTATTGAGGACCCGCGTCCGCAGCAGGCGGACCATCATACAGTTGGAGAGACGGTGGAGCGACCTCCGCAGGCGTACGCCGGACCTGTTGGCGGAGCTCCGCCAACAAATCCGTAACCTACGTAGGCGCAGTAAGTAAAATATTACAGTACATAACAGATTTTTGCCATAAACTTTGCCTACTTTCACTAAGTGAGAGTGTGAAAATTAGCACACTTACAATAAACTATTGTAGAATACACATGACAGTGTGTGTGGGTAGGGCAAGCAGTACTGACTGTGTATCAAGGTGCTTCTGCAAAAGTGAATGTTGTTGTGCATAATTGCTACACAGGCTGTCAACTTAACCCAATAGCTTGCTCAGTGGGTTTATTCTTATAATGTGGGTGGTTTTTGGAACTGGTGATGTTGGCTATATCAAACAATCAGATTCTATATATTATCTGATAGAAGCAGCTTAATAAAGTTTACGTATAATCTGATTGGTTGCTATGGGCAACATCACCAGTTTAAACATTTTACAAACTTATTAATGTTACCCCTGTCTCTTTAACATAGGACAGAACAGGGTAATAGGAATATGCTGATGTTAAAATGTATATGCTAAAACCTAAATATTACATATGTCATTCTAGGGCGAACACAACGGCAAGCTGCTGCTGCTGCTGGGAGCCCACACCAGGCCCCTTCTCAGGCCCCCTCCCCCTCTCCAGCCCACTCCCCCTCTCCAGCCCACACCCCCTCTCCAGCCCACTCCCCCTCTCCAGCCCACACCCCCTCTCCAGCCCACTCCCCTCTCCAACCCACTCCCCCTCTCCAGCCCACACCCCCTCTCCAGCCCACTCCCCCTCTCCAGCCACCTCACCCTCTCTGGCCCACACCCCCTCTCCGCCCACCTCACCCTCTCCGGCCCACACCCCCTCTCCGCCCACCTCACCCTCTCCGGCCCACACCCCCTCTCTTTCCCAATCCCCCTCTCCGGCCCAATCCCACTCTCTTTCCCAATCCCCCTCTCCAGCCCAATCCCACTCTCTTTCCCAATCCCCCTCTCCAGCCCAATCCCACTCTCTTTCCCAATTCCCCTCTCTGCCCCCCTCCCCCTCTGTGTCCCAAAAAACCACTCCACCACCCTCACCCTATCATTCACAAACCCCCTCTGTAAGGACCTCCCCCTTCCATACTCTTACACAATTAGACCCTCCTTCCCCCATCCTGCCTCCTTCCCCCATCCAGCACCCATCCCCCATCCAGCCAACCTCACCCATCCAGCCTCCATCCCCCAGCCAGCCACCTTCGCCACCATGTGAATGGGCAGCAGAGGCCCCGGAGCCACTTGAGGGAGGTGGGCAAGTGGCAGAGGAAAGTAAGTTCACACACATTCCTTAATTTTTATTTTGGTTCAAAAACGACACATTCAAATAAATGCAGTGTTGTACTGTGGCCAATCTTTTGTCAAGGTTAAATGCTTGTCTTCTTCATCATGGTATGGATGATGCATTTACATTTGTGTAAGGAACATTATATGTACAGTGTCTACATCTGCAATGTTGAGGATGGCCCCTCTGGGTCGCCAATCACTATGTCGACAGGTTTGGCTGCACAACAGGGTTTGTATGTGATACATTATATGCAAAACATTTAGACCTGAGTGGTACTTTTTGTGTGGTTTTACTTTTACAATTGTGCATGGGTATTGCAAGATTTTCAAATTAAAGTCGCAGGAGTCACTTTGTTAGGCAGGCTAAGGACACAGTGATTTGTGTTGTGAAAGTTACACTCCTACTATTTAGGATTTATACATTTATAAAGCTGTTTGACCTTATGTTTTAAGGCAGGCTTTCATGGAGTGTGGGCATGCTACGATATGTGGTCCTTCTGAAGATGTTGATATGCAGTGTGATGATGCAGGGCCAACCCCAAAAAAGATAAGTTGGCTTCACTCCAGATGTGAATGAATGCCAACATGGTGTTACATTTACTAAGATGGTAGTTCTCTTTAAGATGGGATGTTGCCCATAGCAACCAATAAGATTATACTTGTAATTTTTTATACCCCTTCTACAAGATAATATGTCTTATTTGTTTGGTTGCTATAGTTAACGTCCCATCTTAAATAGAACTTCCATAGTAGTAAATGTACCCCATGGTGTGGTACACTTTAAAAAAAACAAAAAAACAAAACATTGCTGAGCAGGCTTGTGTGTTGTTCTGCTACTGATTTATCCTTAAAACAGCCATGATGTAGTCACTTTGGCATTAAAGTGTGCTTTCTGCCTTGCTTGTATAATAGGTAATGTGAGTAAGTTAGTAATGTTTTCTTTGACTCTTCTTTTCAGATGCTGCAGTTGGAGATCCCAACAGTTTTCCGGCACTTTTCCAGCGCATAAAAGGCCATTTGAGGGCAGTAATTGCCGATATAGAGGCAATGGAGACATTTTTTTAATTTTTACATTTTTATTGGGTTAACAGTTTCATATCTGAATAAAAAATAAATAAAAATAAATAAATACAAAAATTGATTAAGTTAAGCGGATGTTGTGTTTATTTATGCTATAAAGGAACAGCACATTGGCGTGCAGAAATTGGTGACCTTAAACAGTTCACACATCTTACTTTAGAATAATTTTATATAAAAATACACCAACAAAAATTTTAATTAAAAAAACCCGTTAGGAGGTTATGGATTATAAATACATGTGAACACATTTATTCACACACTACACATCTGCACAATACTACAAACATTTGCATTAGACCAGGCACATTTCCCATATCTATATTTGTAAATTTTCCAGATCAATGTTTATGGCCAATTATGCCTACAAAGTTTTCTTCTGGTATTCTTTGAAGACTTAATTGGTCAGGACCATTGTCATTCATTACACTAATTGGATTCGTAATTGAGGAGGGCTTGTGGTCTTTAACTGAAAGGTGTAATTTCACTCAATATAAAAAAAACCCCATTGTTGTGCGTTTTTCCGCAAAAGTGTGCACTTTTAAGAAGAATTTGTAAATCTACGAAAACTTAGTATTTTTACGTTGAGGTTTGTGTTAATGCGATGGTTTCGCATTGCTGCGATGTCATTTGGCGTACGCCCACTTTGTGTAATACTGCGGACGAATTAGCAAAAATACGTTGGAGGCGGATATTCGCAATTTTGCAACATGTTCGCAATTTTGCACATACCTTGTGCGAACGAAAAAAATAGCGAACAACTCGGAATGACCACCATTGGGCGAGCAGGGAGAGGATTGATACTGCTGTGTTCTACATGCGCTGTCTGGTTTCACCTGTCGCCTCTCCTACTGAGCTCTAAATGTTGGGAGAGCGGCGGAGAGACGCTGCCATAATTGCACAAGTATAATAACTTGCCTTATCAATAAAAGTGTCTTCATCTCCTGCAGCCAGATGCTGTAAACCTAAAGGGCCCTACTCACTGGCCGACCCGCCGCCGAGCTGCCCGACGGCGGATACGGCCGACGAGCGACCCGGCGGCGGGGGGGCAGTGACAGGGGGAGAGAAGTTTCTTCACTCCCCCCGTCACGCGGCTGCATTGAAGTGCAGGCAAATATGGACGAGATCGTCCATATTGGCCTGCATGCACAGCCGACGGGAGACCAGCGATGAACGAGCGCGGGGGCGCACATCGTTCATCGCTTAAGTCTCCACACTGAAAGATATGAATGAGTTCTCGTTCATTTATGAACGAGATCGTTCATATCTTTCAAAAAATCGGCCAGTGTGTAGGGCCTATAAGGCAAGAGACTCAGGGGCACCTCAGATGTTAATGCCACTGCAGGAGAGCTGAACCAGGTTGCCGGAAGGTGTAGTCGCAGCAGTTACCAGTTACCAAGCTTCGAACATCATTATCTACTGAATGTAAGCCAAGAGTGACCAGTGCTGAGTGTCCTAGTGTCAGACAAAAAGGGAAGAAAATCGAGAGCTGAGGGAGAGCAGAAGCAGTCTCATCCAGTGCAGCTGTTCAAGAGAGAGAGAGCAGAGGGCACAGCTAATCGTGGACTGGGTGAGAGCTGAACAACTTGCACTAATCAGCAATACTCACAGACACTACAATGCTCAGATAGCTCTCACGGAACAGTGATAATAATTTAACCACAAAATATCGATTGTGGAGAGGGAGTGCAAGGCAGTCAGTTAATCTATCCACAGTAGACCCAGTAACATAATAGTCACAATATAGAGTATCACTTCAGTCTGGCCAGACAAAGTAACTTTCAGACTCTGGTAGCTCAGCCAGACAGTACAGATATATATTGGGTACAGCCAGGAGAGAAACAGTATTGAAACAAATACAAACTTGTCTGGCAAAACAGACAGTACTTTATTCTGAGGAGACCTCACAGACGGCAATTTGAATATTTAGCTGGAACTTTAGGAATACCGACAGCATATCGAAATATTCCTTATTTATGCACATTGAACACAGGGCCGGTGCTCGGGTGTACGTCGCCCACCTGCAAACTATAAGTTTGCGCCCTCCCATACTTTCAAAGGGACAGCGCACATAATACCCCCTGTAGTAGTGACGCTTACACACGTAACGCCCCCTGTACCAGTATCGCTTACACACATAATGCCCCCTGTAGTAGTGACGCTTACACACGTAACGCCCCCTGTACCAGTATCGCTTACACACATAATGCCCCCTGTAGCAGTGACGCTTAAACACGTAACACCCCCTGTACCAGAGACACTTACACACGTAACGCCCCCCTGTACCAGAGACACTTACACACGTGACACCTCCTGTACCAGAGACACTTACACACGTAATGCCCCTGTACCAGAGACACTTACACACGTAACGCCCCCTGTACCAGAGACACTTACACACGTAACGCCCCCTGTACCAGAGACACTTACACACGTAACGCCCCCTGTACCAGAGACACTTACACACGTAACGCCCCCTGTACCAGAGACACTTGCACACGTAATGCCCCCTGTACCAGAGACACTTACACACGTAACGCCCCCTGTACCAGAGAAACTTACACACGTAACACCCCCTGTACCAGAGACACTTACACATGTAACACCCCCTGTACCAGAGACACTTACACACGTAACGCCCCCTGTACCAGTATCGCTTACACACGTAACACCCCTTGTACCAGTGACGCTTACACACGTAACGCCCCCTGTACCAGTATCGCTTACACACGTAACACTCCCCATGTACCAGAGACACTTACACACGTAACGCCCCCTGTACCAGAGACACTTACACACGTAACACCCCCTGTACCAGAGACACTTACACACGTAACACCCCCTGTACCAGAGACACTTACACACATAACGCCCCCTGTACCAGAGACACTTACACACGTAACGCCCCCTGTACCAGAGACACTTACACACGTAACGCCCCCTGTACCAGAGACACTTACACACGTAACGCCCCCTGTACCAGAGACACTTACACACGTAACACCCCCTGAACCAGAGACACTTACTTACGTAACACCCCCTGAACCAGACACACTTACACACATAACGCCCCCTGTACCAGAGACACTTACACACGTAACGCCCCCTGTACCAGAGACACTTACACACGTAACGCCCCCTGTACCAGAGACACTTACACACGTAACACCCCCTGAACCAGAGACACTTACACACGTAACGCCCCCTGTACCAGTATCGCTTACACACGTAACACCCCTTGTACCAGTGACGCTTACACATGTAACACCCCCTGTAGCAGTGACGCTTACACACGTAACACATCCCTGTACCAGTATCGCTTACACACATAATGCCCCCTGTAGTAGTGACGCTTACACACGTAATGCCCCCTGTACCAGTATCGCTTACACACGTAATGCCCCCTGTAGTAGTGACACTTTGACACGTAACGCCCCCTGTAGCAGTGCCGCTTACAAACGTAACGCCCCCTACATCAGTGCCGCTTACACACGTAATGCCCCCTGTAGCAGTGCCGCTTACACACGTAAGGCCCCCGGTAGCCGTGCCGCTTACACACGTAATGCCCCCTGTAGCAGTGCCGCTTACACACGTAATGCCCCCTGTAGCAGTGCCGCTTACACATGTAATGCCCCCTGTACCAGTGCCATTTAAACACATAATGCCCCCTGTAGCAGTGCCGCTTACACATGTAATGCCCCCTGTACCAGTGCCATTTAAACACATAACGCCCCCTGTAGCAGTGACGATTAAACACGTAACGCACCCTGTACCAGTATCGCTTACACACGTAACACCCCTTGTACCAGTGACGCTTACACACGTAACGCCCCCTGTACCAGTATCGCTTACACACGTAACACCCCCCATGTACCAGAGACACTTACACACGTAACGCCCCCTGTACCAGAGACACTTACACACGTAACACCCCCTGTACCAGAGACACTTACACACGTAACACCCCCTGTACCAGTATCGCTTACACACGTAACACCCCTTGTACCAGTGACGCTTACACACGTAATGCCCCCTGTACCAGTATCGCTTACACACGTAACACCCCCCCTGTACCAGAGACACTTACACACGTAACGCCCCCTGTACCAGAGACACTTACACACGTAACCCCCCCTGTACCAGAGACACTTACACACGTAACACCCCCTGTACCAGAGACACTTACACAAGTAACACCCCCTGAACCAGAGACACTTACACACATAACGCCCCCTGTACCAGAGACACTTACACACGTAACGCCCCCTGTACCAGAGACACTTACACACGTAACACCCCCTGTACCAGAGACACTTACACAAGTAACACCCCCTGAACCAGAGACACTTACACACATAACGCCCCCTGTACCAGAGACACTTACACACGTAACGCCCCCTGTACCAGAGACACTTACACACGTAACGCCCCCTGTACCAGAGACACTTACACACGTAACACCCCCTGAACCAGAGACACTTACACACGTAACGCCCCCTGTACCAGTATCGCTTACACACGTAACACCCCTTGTACCAGTGACGCTTACACACGTGACACCCCCTGTAGCAGTGACGCTTACACACGTAACACATCCCTGTACCAGAGACACTTACACACGTAATGACCCCTGTACCAGTATCGCTTACACACATAATGCCCCCCGTAGTAGTGACGCTTACACACGTAACATCAGTGCCGCTTACACACGTAACGCCCCCTGTACCAGTATCGCTTACACACGTAACACCCCCCCTGTACCAGAGACACTTACACACATAACGCCCCCTGTACCAGAGACACTTGCACACGTAACGCCCCCTGTACCAGTATCGCTTACACACGTAACACCCCTTGTACCAGTGACGCTTACACACGTAACACCCCCTGTAGCAGTGACGCTTACACACGTAACGCCCCCTGTACCAGAGACACTTACACACGTAACGCTCCCTGTACCAGTATCGCTTACACACGTAACACCCCTTGTACCAGTGACGCTTACACACGTAACACCCCTTGTACCAGTGACGCTTACACACGTAACGCCCCCTGTACCAGTATCGCTTACACACGTAACACCCCCCATGTACCAGAGACACTTACACACGTAACGCCCCCTGTACCAGAGACACTTACACACGTAACACCCCCTGTACCAGAGACACTTACACACGTAACACCCCCTGTACCAGTATCGCTTACACACGTAACACCCCTTGTACCAGTGACGCTTACACACGTAACGCCCCCTGTACCAGTATCGCTTACACACGTAACACCCCCCCTGTACCAGAGACACTTACACACGTAACGCCCCCTGTACCAGAGACACTTACACACGTAACCCCCCCTGTACCAGAGACACTTACACACGTAACACCCCCTGTACCAGAGACACTTACACAAGTAACACCCCCTGAACCAGAGACACTTACACACATAACGCCCCCTGTACCAGAGACACTTACACACGTAACGCCCCCTGTACCAGAGACACTTACACACGTAACACCCCCTGTACCAGAGACACTTACACAAGTAACACCCCCTGAACCAGAGACACTTACACACATAACGCCCCCGGTACCAGAGACACTTACACACGTAACGCCCCCTGTACCAGAGACACTTACACACGTAACGCCCCCTGTACCAGAGACACTTACACACGTAACACCCCCTGAACCAGAGACACTTACACACGTAACGCCCCCTGTACCAGTATCGCTTACACACGTAACACTCCTTGTACCAGTGACGCTTACACACGTGACACCCCCTGTAGCAGTGACGCTTACACACGTAACACATCCCTGTACCAGAGACACTTACACACGTAATGACCCCTGTACCAGTATCGCTTACACACATAATGCCCCCCGTAGTAGTGACGCTTACACACGTAACATCAGTGCCGCTTAAACACGTAACGCCCCCTGTACCAGTATCGCTTACACACGTAACACCCCCCCTGTACCAGAGACACTTACACACGTAACACCCCCTGTACCAGAGACACTTACACACGTAACGCCCCCTGTACCAGAGACACTTACACACGTAACGCCCCCTGTACCAGTATCGCTTACACACGTAACACCCCTTGTACCAGTGACGCTTACACACGTAACACCCCCTGTAGCAGTGACGCTTACACACGTAACGCCCCCTGTACCAGAGACACTTACACACGTAACGCCCCCTGTACCAGTATCGCTTACACACGTAACACCCCTTGTACCAGTGACGCTTACACACGTAACACCCCTTGTACCAGTGACGCTTACACACGTAACACATCCCTGTACCAGAGACACTTACACACGTAATGACCCCTGTACGAGTATCGCTTACACACATAATGCCCCCCGTAGTAGTGACGCTTACACACGTAATGCCCCCTGTAGCAGTATCGCTTACACACGTAATGCCCCCTGTAGTAGTGACACTTTGACACGTAATGCCCCCTGTAGCAGTGCCGATTACACACGTAACGCCCCCTACATCAGTGCCGCTTACACACGTAATGCCCCCTGTAGCAGTGCCGCTTACACACGTAATGCCCCCTGTAGCAGTGCCTCTTACACACGTAATGCCCCCTGTAGCAGTGCCGCTTACACATGTAATGCCCCCTGTACCAGTGCCATTTAAACACATAATGCCCCCTGTAGCAGTGCCGCTTACACATGTAATGCCCCCTGTACCAGTACCATTTAAACACATAACGCCCCCTGTAGCAGTGACGATTAAACACGTAACGCACCCTGTACCAGTGCAGCTTACACACGTAACGCCCCCTGTACCAGCATACCCTCCAACATTTTACACATAAAAATCGGTACAAATTTGAAAAGGGGGCGTGGCCACGGGTAAAGGGGGCCCTTTTCCTATACTTTTAATGGAAGTTTGGAGAGATAAAAATTGGTACAGGCCATAAAAAAAGGTACTGTACCTGCTAAAAAGGTACAGTTGGAGGGTATATACCAGTGCCACTTACACACATTATGCCGCAATCACACATACACACACAGATACACACACCACACACATACACACACACACACACACACACACACACATACTGTACATACATTACACACATATATACAGTATACACAGATACTGTATACACATACACACACTCACTCTCTTTCCAGACACTTACCTAATGATGTCTGGCTGGCTGGAGCTGTAGCAGCTCATCCATCTGCTGCAGCCTGGTCCAGTCTAGCGCCGCCCCTTATTCCTGTCTATCTCCACCCCCTTTGGCTCCCGCCCGGCCACTGATCTGTCACACAGGGGAGGGGATGGGGGAGAGGAGGGTTTGTGCTGCCGGCGCCTATGGTGAGAGGAGGCTTTGTGCTGCCGGCGCCGCTGCATGTCATAGAGTATAACAGCAGCAGCAGGGACAGCAGCAGCAGCTCAGCACAGGGGTGCAGAGCAGGGGGAACGCCTCTCCAGTCTGGTGCCTCCCTGCGCTGCATCCCTTTGCTGAGCGGCTAGCGCCGGGCCTGATTGAACATTATTGAGGAGAGGCAGAGGATTGTTGTTTAGCCTTTAAAACTATATACACATTTTGGTATTGTTCTTAAAGTCATTCATTTAACAAGCTAGATGTATTTGTAAAAGAAGACGTGTCATGCATGACATTTTGTTTGAGTGACCCGGGCATTCACCTCGGATTGTTCCAATTTTTTATTTATAATCCAAGGTGAATTCAGGTAGCTACCTCAAAGGTAAAAGGTAAAGGTCATTTTTGTATTGCATGCAGGTAAACTATATAGGCCTTGAGGGTAGGATTAGAAGGGAAAGAGTAATTTACAAATGATATTCTATTGTTATAGAACTACCCATGTGATATTATATTACTTCATTCTAATTAAATACTATCACATTTATTTAAACACTAATAAATAGAGTGTGAGTAAATTATTTAGCATATGGAATAGATAAAAATAATTGGCTGTCCCAAGCCAGCCCAGCAAAGTAAAGTAATTAAAACTGAATTTAAGCTTGGGTGGAGGCACAGTATATTGATAGACTAGCAGTGTAATATATACCCATATTATACGTAACCAAGGATAACACGTGGGGTGGGTGCGTGAGGGGCATGTCCTGGCAGGGGATGTGTCCTCACAGGGTTTGCCGTCCGTTGCAAGTCTCAACCCTTATTTGCGTTTTTTGGACACATATACATTTGCCCAGATACTGTGCACTTGCTGGACGGACACAGATGGCAGCAATGTCCAGATACTGCCGTACTTGCTGGTTACACAAAAAGACCAGTAACAAACATGTAGCAACTGTCCACACTCTTCAGTGTTCAAAGTGTTTGTTGGTGTCTGTTACCCCCGGCAACCGCATGTCCTTTACTTTATACTGTGGGAGAGAGATACTCTGCCCTCCAGTCTGATGTGTCCGAAAGTCACGCTGCACTGACGTTTCATATAGAAATAGTGCAAAGCAACTTACTGACCACGTTACAGTGCTGGGGGCAGGGGAATTCTACGGCGTGGACTGACTGAGAAATAAAGTGTGGGGAGAACACTGCACATGTTACGTCTCTGCAGACCCCTTTTTGTTTGCACAGGTATAAGGGACACACACAGGATGACTGGGTCCCCCTCCCTCATGTGCAGACTTTAAGCACAAGCAGTATAGGTGATGTCCGTATTATTTGGAACATAGTAACATAGTAACATAGTATCTAAGGTTGAAAAAAGACAATTGTCCATCGAGTTCAACCTATTTGTGGTCTCCTATGCACGATTATTTTGTAGAAAATTTTGACTGAAGTTGATGACTTCCGTTACGTTTTACCCCTCTTTTTTATAATAACCATAGTGTGTGACTATGCCCCGTAACCCTGGATATCCTTATCCATTAGGAATTTATCTAACCCATTCTTAAAGGTGTTGACTGAGTCTGCCATTAGAACTCCCTCAGACAGGGAATTCCAAACACGTATCGTCCTTCCCGTAAAAAAGCCTTTACGCCGTATTGTGCGGAATCTCCTCTCCTCTAACCTGAGCGAGTGTCCACGAGTTCTCTGTGTTGATCTAACCAAAAACAGGTCCTGCGCAAGATCTGTATAATGTCCCCTTATATATTTGTAAATGTTGATCATGTCCCCTCTTAATCTCCTCTTTTCCAGTGTAAACATGCCTAGTCTTGCAAGCCTTTCCTCGTATTCCAGCATCTCCATACCCTTAATTAGTTTGGTCGCCTGCCTTTGAACCTTTTCTAGCTCCAGGATATCCTTTTTGTAATAAGGTGCCCAGAATTGTACACAGTATTCAAGGTGTGGCCTCACAAGTGATTTATATAACAGGAGTATAATACTCTCGTCCCTAGCATCAATTCCCCGTTTTATGCATGCTAATATCTTATTAGCCTTCTTTGCTGCAGTCCTACTTTGGGTACTACTGCTTAGTTTGCTATCTATGAGGACACCTAAGTCCTTTTCCAGTACAGAATCCCCTAATTTTACCCCATTTAGTAGGTAGGTGTTATTTTTGTTCTTGTTACCACAGTGCATTACCTTACACTTGTCTGTATTGAAGCGCATTCTCCATTTCGCTGCCCAAGCTTCTAATTTAACTAAGTCGTTCTGAAGAGACTCAGCATCCCCCTCCGCATTTATAACTTTACACAATTTGGTATCATCTGCAAAAATTTACACCATGCTCTCTAGACCTTCTGTTAGGTCGTTAATTAAAATATTGAACAATAGCGGTCCTAATACTGAGCCTTGCGGCACACCACTTAGCACTTCAGTCCAAGTTGAAAAAGATCCATTAACCACAACGCGCTGCTCCCTATTATCTAACCAGTTTTTGACCCAAGTGCATATTGTGCTTCCTAGCCCTGATTCTTGTAGCTTGTAGATAAGTCTCATGTGTGGTACAGTATCGAATGCTTTGGCAAAATCTAAAAAGATTACATCCACCTCTTTACCCTGATCTAGGTTTGCGCTTACTGTTTCATAAAAGTCAAGTAAATTGGTTTGACAGGATCTGTCCTTCATAAACCCATGTTGATTCCCTTTAATGACCTTATTGACTTCAAGGAACTTCTAAATACTATCTCTTAGAATACCTTCCAATACTTTCCCCACTATAGATGTAAGACTAACTGGTCTATAATTACCTGGTTCAGCTTTAATTCCCTTTTTGAATATACAGTAGGCACTACTTCCGCTATAAGCCAGTCTTTGGGAACCATACCTGATATTACTAGAGATGAGCGGGTTCAGTTTCTCGGAAACCGAACCCCCCCGAACTTCACCCTTTTTACACGCGTCCGAGGCAAGTTCGAACCTTCCCGCCTTGCTCGGCTAACCCGAGCGCGCCCGAACGTCATCATCCCGCTGTCGGATTCTCGCGAGATTCGGATTCTATATAAGCAGCCGCTCGTCGCCGCCATTTTCACTCGTGCATTGGAGATGATAGGGAGAGGACGTATCTGGCGTCCTCTCCGTTTATTGTTGAAGTTGATTGCTTTATTGCTTAATTGTGGGGAGGACTGGGGAGCAGCTGTTAGGAGGAGTACAGTGCAGAGTTTTGCTGATAAGTGACCACCAGTTTTTATCCGTTCTCTGCCTGAAAAAAACGCTCCATACCATATCTGTGCTCAGTGTGCTGCATAATATATCTGTGCTGAGTGCTCACACTGCTTAATTGTGGGGACTGGGGAGCAGCTGTATTATATAGCAGGAGTACAGTGCAGAGTTTTGCTGACAGTGACCACCAGTATACGTTGTCTGCCTGAAAAACACTCTATATCTGTGCTCAGTGTGCTGCTTTATTGTGGGGACTGGGGACCACCAGTATAATTAATATTATATAGGAGGAGTACAGTGCAGAGTGCACTGCTGTACCTACCTCTGTGTCGTCATCCATTAAGTATACTATCCATCTACATTCTATACCTGTGGTGCATTTTAGTTTTGCAGTTTGCTGACAGTGACCACCAGTATACTATATATAGCAGTACGGTAGGCCACTGCTGTACCTACCTCTGTGTCATCATCCATTAAGTATACTATCCATCTACATTCTATACCTGTGGTGCATTTTAGTTTTGCAGTTTGCTGACACAGTGACCACCAGTATACTATATATAGCAGTACGGTAGGCCACTGCTGTACCTACCTCTGTGTCATCATCCATTAAGTATACTATCCATTTACATTCTATACCTGTGGTGCATTTTAGTTTTGCAGTTTGCTGACACAGTGACCACCAGTATACTATATATAGCAGTACGGTAGGCCACTGCTGTACCTACCTCTGTGTCGTCATCCATTAAGTATACTATCCATCTACATTCTATACCTGTGGTGCATTTTAGTTTTGCAGTTTGCTGACACAGTGACCACCAGTATACTATATATAGCAGTACGGTAGGCCACTGCTGTACCTACCTCTGTGTCGTCATCCATTAAGTATACTATCCATCTACATTCTATACCTGTGGTGCATTTTAGTTTTGCAGTTTGCTGACACAGTGATCACCAGTATACTATATATAGCAGTACGGTAGGCCACTGCTGTACCTACCTCTGTGTCGTCATCCATTAAGTATACTATCCATCTACATTCTATACCTGTGGTGCATTTTAGTTTTGCAGTTTGCTGACACAGTGACCACCAGTATACTATATATAGCAGTACGGTAGGCCACTGCTGTACTTACCTCTGTGTCGTCATTTATTAAGTATACTATCCATCTACATTCTATACCTGTGGTGCATTTTAGTTTTGCAGTTTGCTGACACAGTGACCACCAGTATACTATATATAGCAGTACGGTAGGCCACTGCTGTACCTACCTCTGTGTCATTATTCATTAAGTATACTATCCATCTACATTTTATACCTGTGGTGCATTTTAGTTTTGCAGTTTGCTGACACAGTGACCACCAGTATACTATATATAGCAGTACGGTAGGCCACTGCTGTACCTACCTCTGTGTCGTCATTCATTAAGTATACTATCCATCTACATTCTATACCTGTGGTGCATTTTAGTTTTGCAGTTTGCTGACACAGTGACCACCAGTATACTATATATAGCAGTACGGTAGGCCACTGCTGTACCTACCTCTGTGTCGTCATTCATTAAGTATACTATCCATCTACATTCTATACCTGTGGTGCGCCTCTTTTTTTCTTTGCATCATGTGCTGTTTGGGGACAATTTTTTTGAAGTGCCATCCTGTCTTGATTGACACTGCAGTGCCACTCCTAGATGGGCCAGGTGTTTGTGTCGGCGACTTGTGTCGCTTAGCTTAGCCATCCAGCGACCTCGGTGCAAATTGTAGGAATAAAAAAGCACAGCAAAGAACTGTGCGTTCTTCTAAATCACAAATCCCCAAGGAGAGTCCAATTGTGTCGGTTGCGATGCCTGACCTTCCCAACACTGGACGGGAAGAGCTTAAATCCTTCCACCATTTGCACGCCCCCCTGCAAGTGCAGGAAGGAGCACCCGCAGTCCAGTTCCTGATAGTCAAATTGAAGATGTCACTGTTGAAGTACACCAGGATGAGGATATGGGTGTTGCTGGCGCTGGGGAGGAAATTGACAAGGAGGATTCTGATGGTGAGGTGGTTTGTTTAAGTCAGGCACCCGGGGAGACACCTGTTGTCCGTGGGACGAATATGGCCATTGACATGCCTGGTCAAAATACAAAAAAAATCAGCTCTTCGGTGTGGAATTATTTCAACACAAATGCGGACAACAGGTGTCAAGCCGTGTGTTGCCTTTGTCAAGCTGTAATAAGTAGGGGTAAGGACGTTAACCACCTCGGAACATCCTCCCTTATACGTCA
The DNA here is from genome assembly GCF_028390025.1 of Pseudophryne corroboree. Classification (NCBI taxonomy): domain Eukaryota; kingdom Metazoa; phylum Chordata; class Amphibia; order Anura; family Myobatrachidae; genus Pseudophryne; species Pseudophryne corroboree. Next base: position 66,298,452 of record NC_086447.1, read on the forward strand.
CCTGCAGCGCATTCATCATAAGTCAGTGACAAGTTCAAAAACTTTGGGTGACAGCGGAAGCAGTCCACTGACCACTAAATCCCTTCCTCTTGTAACCAAGCTCCTGCAAACCACACCACCAACTCCCTCAGTGTCAATTTCCTCCTTACCCAGGAAAGCCAATAGTCCTGCAGGCCATGTCACTGTCAAGTCTGACGAGTCCTCTCCTGCCTGGGATTCCTCCGATGCATCCTTGAGTGTAATGCCTACTGCTGCTGGCGCTGCTGTTGTTGCTGCTGGGAGTCGATCGTCATCCCAGAGGGGAAGTCGGAAGACCACTTGTACTACTTCCAGTAAGCAATTGACTGTCCAACAGTCCTTTGCGAGGAAGATGAAATATCACAGCAGTCATCCTGCTGCAAAGCAGATAACTCAGGACTTGGCAGCCTGGGCTGTGAGAAACGTGGTTCCGGTATCCATCGTTAATTCAGAGGCAACTATAGACTTGATTGAGGTACTGTGTCCCCGGTACCAAATACCATCTAGGTTCCATTTCTCTAGGCAGGCGATACCGGAAATGTACACAGACCTCAGAAAAAGACTCACCAGTGTCCTAAAAAATGCAGTTGTACCCAATGTCCACTTAACCACGGACATGTGGACAAGTGGAGCAGGGCAGATTCAGGACTATATGACTGTGACAGCCCACTGGGTAGATGTATTGCCTCCCGCAGCAAGAACAGCAGTGGCGGCACCAGTAGCAGCATCTCGCAAACGCCAAGTCGTTCCTAGGCAGGCTACGCTTTGTATCACCGCTTTCCATAAGAGGCACACAGCTGACAACCTCTTACGGGAACTGAGGAAGATCATCGCAGAATGGCTTACCCCAATTGGACTCTCCTGGGGATTTGTGACATCGGACACCGCCAGCAATATTGTGCGTGCATTACACCTGGGCAAATTCCAGCACGTCCCATGTTTTGCACATACATTGAATTTGGTGGTGCAGAATTATTTAAAAAACGACAGGGGCGTGCAAGAGATGCTGTCGGTGGCCCGAAGAATTGCGGGCCACTTTCGGCATTCAGGCACTGCGTACAGAAGACTGGAGCACCACCAAACATTCCTGAACCTGCCCTGCCATCATCTGAAGCAAGAGGTGGTAACGAGGTGGAATTCAACCCTCTATATGCTTCAGAGGATGGAGGAGCAGCAAAAGGCCATTCAAGCCTATACATCTGCCCACGATATAGGCAAAGGAGGGGGAATGCACCTGACTCAAGCGTAGTGGAGAATGATTTCAACGTTGTGCAAGGTTCTGCAACCCTTTGAACTTGCCACACGTGAAGTCAGTTCAGACACTGCCAGCCTGAGTCAGGTCATTCCCCTCATCAGGCTTTTGCAGAAGAAGCTGGAGACATTGAAGGAGGAGCTAAAACAGAGCGATTCCGCTAGGCATGTGGGACTTGTGGATGGAGCTCTTAATTCGCTTAACCAGGATTCACGGGTGGTCAATCTGTTGAAATCAGAGCACTACATTTTGGCCACCGTGCTCGATCCTAGATTTAAAACCTACGTTGTATCTCTCTTTCCGGTAGACACAAGTCTGCAGAGGTTTAAAGACCTGCTGGTGAGAAAATTGTCAAGTCAAGCGGAACGTGACCCGTCAACATCTCCTCCTTCACATTCTCCCGCAACTGGGGGTGCGAGGAAAAGGCTAAGAATTCCGAGCCCACCCGCTGGCGGTGATGCAGGGCAGTCTGGAGCGAGTGCTGACATCTGGTCCGGACTGAAGGACCTGCCAATGATTACTGACATGTCGTCTACTGTCACTGCATATGATTCTCTCACTATGGAAAGAATGGTGGAGGATTATATGAGTGACCGCATCCAAGTAGGCACGTCAGACAGTCCGTACGTATACTGGCAGGAAAAAGAGGCAATTTGGAGGCCCTTGCACAAACTGGCTTTATTCTACCTAAGTTGCCCTCCCTCCAGTGTGTACTCCGAAAGAGTGTTTAGTGCAGCCGCTCACCTTGTCAGCAATCGGCGTACGAGGTTACTTCCAGAAAATGTGGAGAAGATGATGTTCATCAAAATGAATTATAATCAATTCCTCCGTGGAGACATTCACCAGCAGCAATTGCCTCCAGAAAGTACACGGGGACCTGAGATGGTGGATTCCAGTGGGGACGAATTAATAATCTGTGAGGAGGGGGATGTACACAGTGAAAGGGGTGAGGAATCGGAGGATGATGATGAGGTGGACATCTTGCCTCTGTAGAGCCAGTTTGTGCAAGGAGAGATTGATTGCTTCTTTTTTGGTGGGGGCCCAAACCAACCAGTCATTTCAGTCACAGTCGTGTGGCAGACCCGGTCGCTGAAATGATGGGTTCGTTAAAGTGTGCATGTCCTGTTTATACAACATAAAGGTGGGTGGGAGGGCCCAAGGACAATTCCATCTTGCACCTCTTTTTACTTTCATTTTTCTTTGCATCATGTGCTGTTTGGGGACAATTTTTTGGAAGTGCCATCCTGCCTGACACTGCAGTGCCACTCCTAGATGGGCCAGGTGTTTGTGTCGGCCACTTGTGTCGCTTAGCTTAGCCATCCAGCGACCATGGTGCGCCTCTTTTTTTCTTTGCATCATGTGCTGTTTGGGGACAATTTTTTGGAAGTGCCATCCTGTCTTGATTGACACTGCAGTGCCACTCCTAGATGGGCCAGGTGTTTGTGTCGGCCACTTGTGTCGCTTAGCTTAGTCAAACAGCCACCTTGGTGCGCCTCTTTTTTTCTTTGCATCATGTGCTGTTTGGGGACAATTTTTTTGAAGTGCCATCCTGTCTTGATTGACACTGCAGTGCCACTCCTAGATGGGCCAGGTGTTTGTGTCGGCCACTTGTGTCGCTTAGCTTAGTCACACAGCCACCTTGGTGCGCCTCTTTTTTTCTTTGCATCATGTGCTGTTTGGGGACAATTTTTTGGAAGTGCCATCCTGTCTTGATTGACACTGCAGTGCCACTCCTAGATGGGCCAGGTGTTTGTGTTGGCCACTTGTGTTGCTTAGCTTAGTCACACAGCGACCTTGGTGCGCTTCTTTTTTTCTTTGCATCATGTGCTGTTTGGGGACAATTTTTTGGAAGTGCCATCCTGCCTGACACTGCAGTGCCACTCCTAGATGGGCCAGGTGTTTGTGTCGGCCACTTGTGTCGCTTAGCTTAGCCACCCAGCGACCTTGGTGCGCCTCTTTTTTTCTTTGCATCATGTGCTGTTTGGGGACAATTTTTTTGAAGTGCCATCCTGTCTTGATTGACACTGCAGTGCCACTCCTAGATGGGCCAGGTGTTTGTGTCGGCCACTTGTGTCGCTTAGCTTAGTCACACAGCCACCTTGGTACGCCTCTTTATTTCTTTGCATCATGTGCTGTTTGGGGACAATTTTTTTGAAGTGCCATCCTGTCTTGATTGACACTGCAGTGCCACTCCTAGATGGGCCAGGTGTTTGTGTCGGCCACTTGTGTCGCTTAGCTTAGCCATCCAGCGACCTCGGTGCAAATTGTAGGACTGAAAATAATATTGTGAGGTGTGAGGTGTTCAGAATAGACTGGAAATGAGTGGAAATTATGGTAATTGAGGTTAATAATACTATGGGATCAAAATGACCCCCAAATTCTATGATTTAAGCTGTTTTTTAGGGTTTTTTGAAAAAAAACACCCGAATCCGACAAAAAATTTTCGGTGAGGTTTTGCCAAAACGCGTCCGAATCCAAAACACGGCCGCGGAACCGAATCCAAAACCAAAACACAAAACCCGAAAAATGTCTGGTGCACATCACTAGATATTACTGAATCCTTAAAGTTCAAAAATGGCGGTTTTGCAAGTTCAGAGTGAAGCTCCATTAGAACCCTTGGGTGATTACCATTGGGACCTGGTGACTTATTAATCTTTAAATGTTTTAATCGGTCACAGACTACTTCCTCACATAAATAAGTACCTATCAGTGGGATATTCTCATTATTGAGATTATGTGTTAGTCCCTGAATTGGGTCCTCTCTAGTAAATACTGTTGAAAAAAACTCATTTAGTGTGTCCGCTATGTCATTATCATTTTTACTGAAGACTCCCAACTTGTCTTTTAAAGTGCCTATACTCTCCTTCTTTCATCTCTTGCTATTAATGTATTTAAAGAATTTTTTGGGATTCGCTTTGCTTTCCTTTGCTACTAGTTTTTCAGTTTCTACTTTAGCCGCTCTTATTTCCTTTTTGCAAATTTTGTTACATTCCTTATAGTGCTGAAATGACTGCTTCCCCGTCAGATTTGTATTTTTTAAATGCTCTCCTTTTCTTGCCCATAAGTTCCTTTATCTTTTTGTTAAGCCACATCGGTTTATGATTTTTATTCCTTTTTTTGCTGCTCGTAGGAATAAATTTGAGTGTATTTTTAGCTAGCAGGAATGTTAGTACCTCCCATTTCTCCGTAGTATTTTTTCCTAAAAACAAACCTTCCCATTCAATATCCCTGAAAAATACCCTAATCTTTTCAAAATTCGCTTTGCTAAAGTTTAGAGCCCTAGTTGAGCCAGTATAGGGCTGTTTATGAAAACTGATATTGAATGCGACCATATTGTGGTCGCTGTTTCCTATGGGTTCCCCTACTATAATACCTGATACCAAATCCCCATTGTTTGTTAATACCAGGTCTAAGATTGCATTGTACCTAGTTGGTTCCTCAATTAGTTGAACTAAGTAGTTATCATTAAGTGTGTTTAAAAACATATTGCCCCTAGCAGTATCACATGAATCGTTTTTCCAGTTTATCTCTGGATAGTTAAAATCTCCCATCACTACTATGTCTCCTACTCCTGCTGCCCTTTCAATTTGCTTTAGTAATAATTCCTCATCAGATACGTTGATACCAGGCGGCCTATACCATACACCCAATACTATCTTTTTTATTCCTTTTTCCCCGGATGCAATTTCTACCCATAATGTCTCGACAGTGTCTACAGTCCCCTCCTGAATATCTTCCCATATATCAGGTTTTAAAAACGGCTTTACGTAAAGACACACCCCTCCACCCTTTTTATTTAGTCTGTCTCTCCTAAACAGTGTATAGCCCTCTAGATTGACGGTCCAATCATGAGATTCGTCCCACCAAGTTTCAGTAATGCCTATAATATCATACTGTTTGCTTGCTGCAAGTATTTCTAGTTCTCCCATTTTACCAGTAATGCTTCTAGCGTTTACATACATACAACTAAGATAAGTATTTTCCCTTGCGTTAGGGACATCTTTCACCTTATGTAGCAATGATGACCTGTAATCATCATTGGTTAGTGCTTTGGTAAAATCTCTTTTAGTACCCATGTTAGTAACCTTACCGCCTGCTCTTACCCTCCCCCCAACTTCTCCCCCATTTCGTTTACTACCGCCATCCCCACTATTCTCACTGCATGACCGTAGTTTCTAGCTAAACCTTCCCCCCAGGCTCCTAGTTTAAAATCTCCAACCTTCTAACCATCCTTCCCCCCAGCACCGCTGCCCCCTCCTCAGTCAGGTGCAATCCGTCACGACAAAAGAGATGGCGCCTGACTGAGAAGTTCGCCTAGTGTTCCAGGAACACAAACCCCTCTTTCCTGCACCAATCCCTAAGCCACACATTTACCTCCCTAATCTCCCTCTGCCTCCCTGGACTAGCGCGTGGCACGGGTAATATTTCGGAGAATATTACCTTAGATGTCCTTGCCTTAAGTTTCTTTCCTAAGTCCCTATAGTCTATCTTAAGGACATCTCACCTTCTGCTAACTTTGTCGTTGGTGCCAATGTGCACCAAGACCGCCGGGTCTTTCCCAGCCCCTCCCAACAATCTATCTACCCGGTCCGCGATGTGCCGTACCCGAGCACCCGGGAGACAATAGACTGTACGGCGATCACGGTCCCGGTAGCAGATTGCCCTATCTGCCTTCCTGATGATAGAATCCCCTACCACCACCATCTGACTAGGTACCTCACTATCTTTTATCCCAACTGCGCCAGAGGGACCGCTCCTCTGGATGCTAGAGGTAGCAGTCTCCTCCGGCACCGTCATTTCTTCACTATCATCCTCCGATTCCTCGTCCAGTCGGGCAAATTTGTTCGGGTTTGATAGTTTGGAGATGTCGAGCCTCCCCCTCTTTTTCTTCCTTCTAACTGTGACCTAGCTGGCTACCTGATCATCATCCTCTTCTACCAGTGACCCCTCCCGCAACTCCTCCACCGTTCTGTCTAAATTTCGCTCGAGATTGTGAATCTCCCTCACTCGCGTTACGGTTTGCTCTAGATCAGTTACCTGGGCTTCCAGGGCAACCGTTCGCATACACCTCGTGCAGATGTAATCACACTGGGCCGATAGCTCCAGGTGTGCATACATCTTGCACGACATGCACTGAGTGAGGTCCCCAATCACAGCCCCTCCCATATTGTTTGTAAGGTCTAACTCCCTGTTACTGTCAAAGAAAAGAAGCAAAAAGAAAAAGTATAAGACAAGCAATCTCACTTATACAATAATTAAGCTGGCTTATGCTTATCTATCTTTGTGCGGTTCTTGGTCCTTCACTTTTATGCAGCCGTAGTACTCTCTCCTGCGGCACCGATACTCCACTTAGCAGTTGCAGTTGATCCAGCTCACTGCACCTCCTTTTCACTCGGCTTACAGCTCCTGCTAAAAAAAAAAAAAAAAAAATGCCCCTCACCCACGCACAATCACAGCCCCTCTGCTACTCCAAGTAAGAGACCCTCTCACTCACTCACAAGGTCAGCCCCTTGCAGCCTCACCAGAAGTTTAATGGTACTGCAAATATGTGTGTTCCTGATTGTGTATTATAAAACTCACCTTTTTCTGTATTCTAACTCACCTTTTGCTGTTACCAACTCACACTTACAAATCCAAGCAGCACTTTAAAATACAAGCCCTTACAATGAGCAAGCTCCAATGAGTCTAAACACTGATTATATAGGCTCAGCCAGCTGCTTTATTCAGCCCCTCCTCCTCCTGATTACTCACACCTGATCCAACCCCCTCCCCCTGCCTTTCTCCTCACACTTTTTTCCCCCTCCCCCCAAAAACCCCCAGTACAGATACAAAAAAACCCCCAGTATAGATACAAATAATCAGATTAAGATTAACTTTCTCTCACAATATTACTATCTCTATATGTATAGACAGAGAATAATCAGAACTAACCTTTTGCTGTTACCAACTTACACTTACAAATCCAAGCAGCACTTTAAAATACAAGCCCTTACAATGAGCAAGCTCCAATGAGTCTAAACACTGATTATATAGGCTCAGCCAGCTGCTTTAGTCAGCCCCTCCTCCTCCTGATTACTCACACCTGATTCAACCCCCTCCCCCTGACTTTCTCCTCACACTTTTTTTCCCTTCAAAACCCCCCCCAGTACAGATACAAAAAACAAACAAACAGTATAGATACAAATAATCAGGTTCAGATTAACTTTCTCTCACAATATTACTATCTCTATATGGATAGACAGAGAATAATCAGAGCTCACCTTTTGCTGTTACCAACTCACACTTACAAATCCAAGCAGCACTTTAAAATACAAGCCCTTACAATGAGCAAGCTCCAATGAGTCTAAACACTGATTATATAGGCTCAGCCAGCTGCTTTAGTCAGCCCCTCCTCCTCCTGATTACTCACACCTGATTCAACCCCCTCCCCCTGGCTTTCTCCTCACACTTTTTTTCCCCTCCAAACAAAAAAACCCAGTACAGATAAAAAAAAAAAAAACAGTGTAGATACAAACAGTCAGATTCAGATTAACTTTCTCTCACAATATTACTATCTCTATATGGATAGAGAGAGAATAATCAGAACTCACTTTTTGCTGTTACCAACTCACACATACAAATCCAAGCAGCACTTTAAAATACAAGTCCTTACAATGAGCAAGCTCCAATGAGTCTAAACACTGATTATATAGGCTCAACCAGCTGCTTTAGTCAGCCCCTCCTCCTCCTGATTACTCACACCTGATTCAACCCCCTCCCCCTGGCTTTCTCCTCACACTTTTTTCCCCCCTCCAAAAAACAACAACCCAGTACAGATACAAACAAAAAAAACCCAGTATAGATACAAACAATCAGATTCAGATTAACTTTCTCTCACAATATTACTATCTCTATATGGATAGACAGAGAATAATCAGAACTCACTTTTTGCTGTTACCAACTCACACTTACAAATCCAAGCAGCACTTTAAAATACAAGCCCTTACAATGAGCAAGCTCCAATGAGTCTAAACACTGATTATATAGGCTCAGCCAGCTGCTTTAGTCAGCCCCTCCTCCTCCTGATTACTCACACCTGATTCAACCCCCTCCCCCTGGCTTTCTCCTCACACTTTTTTTTCCCCTCCAAAAAACAACAACCCAGTACAGATACAAACAAAAAAAAAACAGTATAGATACAAACAATCAGATTCAGATTAACTTTCTCTCACAATATTACTATCTCTATATGGATAGACAGAGAATAATCAGAACTCACTTTTTGCTGTTACCAACTCACACTTACAAATCCAAGCAGCACTTTAAAATACAAGCCCTTACAATGAGCCTGCCTAAATGCACATGTGGTATCATATGGAGCTGTCCAGTAATAACCTTACATCGAGCCTAATTCATTGCTGATTGCAAAACAACATTTTCCTCTAATGGGCAAAACCATGTGCACTGCAGGTGAGGCAGGTGTAACATGTGCAGAGAGAGTTAGATTTGGGTGGGTTATTTTATTTCTGTGCAGGGTAAATACTGGCTGCTTTATTTTTACACTGCAATTTAGATTCAGTTTGAACACACCCCACCCAAATCTAACTCTCTCTCTGCACATGTTACATCTGACCCCCCGGCAGTGCACATGGTTTTGCCCATTAGAGGAAAATGTTGTTTTGCAATCAACCTTGAATTAGGCCCATAGTCAGTTAATATGTCACAGTGAGGTCCAAAAATTGCAGTCTCTGTACATGTGCAGTCTCTGTCTCTCACAAATCACTCAAGCTGAGAGTAAGGTTGTGTAGACACAGCGCGATGGCGGTACAGCCCGACATTGACAGTTCAACGTGTCCGGAGACTGCTCCCACCAATATAGTCAATGTTGAGCTGCCTGTACAGTCTATTTTTCTTTGCGATGCCGAACCAGCGGTACCGCACATCTGCATCGCAAGGACTATACACACTGTGCAATATGCACTATATTTTCTTACGATTTTAACTATATATTCAAAATCGAAAGAAATATCGCACCATGTGTACACACGTTAAAGGTGCATACATGTGGTGAGATATTGCCTATCTATAATTTTGACTTTGCGATTTCCCCTGAACCCCCCGGATCCCAGAAGCACTGATATTGACTATATTTACGTGAGTTTTTGACTAAGTGACAATTTTGGCTATACTATGTCCTAGAATGTACACAATATAGTAAAGATTGACTTGCCTGCACATTCGCTCTTCCCTTGTAATACTGACCCCGTGGGGCCGCACATCGATATCGCAAACAGTGTACACATGGTGCAATTTGCACTAACTTTCCTTACGATTTTGACTATATAGTCAAAATCTTAAGGTTACATGCACCTCAAGGGACAGTCTGCACTCTACTTGCCAAGTCTAATCAACAGCATATACAAGTGTAAGCAACAGTGGCCCTCATTCCGAGTTGATCGCTCGCTAGCTACTTTTAGCAGCAGTGCAAACGCATAGACGCCGCCCACGGGGGAGTGTATTTTCGCTTTGCAGGAGTGCGAACGCCTGTGCAGCCGCACGGCAGCAAACACATTTTGTGCAGAACAAGACCAGCCCTGCAGTTACTTATTTGTGCGATGCTTGCAGCGACGAAGGTCCCGGTAATGATGTCAGAAACACGCCCTGCAAATGCCCGGCCATGCCTGCGTATTTCCAAACACTCCCAGAAAACAGTCAGTTGCCACCCAGAAACTTCTACTTCCTGTCAATCTCCTTGCATCCGTCAGTGCGACTGAAAGCGACGCTAGAACCTGTGCAAAACCACAAAGCTCTTTGTACTTGTACGACGCGCCTGCGAATTGTGGTGTATACGCATGCGCAGATTAGCCCTGTTCTGCCATAATCGCTGCGCTGCGAAAATCTGTAGTGAGCGATCAACTCGGAATGAACCCCCGTGTTGGTCAAGCAGAAATAGTTTTCAGACTGTCCCCTACTCCCTCCCAGAAAGAGATACTGCAGACATGCTTGAATGCCCCTAGGGCCGGCAATTGCTTATATAGCTATGGTCGGCTCTGCACTTCATTAAACTGCAGGCAAATTACACTCATCTTCAAGATAGATACAGCAGGTAATATATAACCAGGAGCTGGCTAGTGAGCCACACTTAAATAAACACTATACAGTATAGGGCAGGCATGTCCAAACTAGTGATGTGCACTGGAAATTTTTCGGGTTTTGGTTTTGGATTCGGTTCCGCGGCCGTGTTTTGGATTCGGACGCATTTTGGCAAAACCTCCCTGAAAATGTTTTGTCGATTCGGGTGTGTTTTGGATTCGGGTGTTTTTTTTACAAAAAACCCTCAAAAACAGCTTAAATCATAGAATTTGGGGGTCATTTTGATCCCATAGTATTATTAACCTCAATAACCATAATTTCCACTCATTTTCAGTCTATTCTGAACACCTCACACCTCACAATATTATTTTTAGTCCCAAAATTTGCACCAAGGTCGCTGGATGGCTAAGCTAAGCGACCCAAGTGGCCGACACAAACACCTGGCCCATCTAGGAGTGGCACTGCAGTGTCAGACAGGATGGCACTTCAAAAAAATAGTCCCCAAACAGCACATGATGCAAAGAAAAAAAGAGGTGCACCAAGGTCGCTGGATGGCTAAGCTAAGCGACACAAGTGGCCGACACAAACACCTGGCCCATCTAGGAGTGGCACTGCAGTGTCAGGCAGGATGGCACTTCAAAAAAATAGTTCCCAAACAGCACATGATGCAAAGAAAAAAAGAGGCGCACCAAGGTCGCTGTGTGACTAAGCTAAGCGACACAAGTGGCCGACACAAACACCTGGCCCATCTAGGAGTGGCACTGCAGTGTCAGGCAGGATGGCACTTCAAAAAAATAGTCCCCAAATAGCACATGATGCAAATAAAAAAAGAGGCGCACCAAGGTCGCTGTGTGACTAAGCTAAGCGACACAAGTGGCCGACACAAACACCTGGCCCATCTAGGAGTGGCACTGCAGTGTCAGGCAGGATGGCACTTAAAAAAATTTGTCCCCAAACAGCACATGATGCAAAGAAAAATGAAAAAAAAAAAAGAGGTGCAAGATGGAATTGTCCTTGGGCCCTCCCACCCACCCTTATGTTGTTTAAACAGGACATGCACACTTTAACGAACCCATCATTTCAGCGACAGGATCTGCCACACGACTGTGACTGAAATGACTGGTTGGTTTGGGCCCCCACCAAAAAAGAAGCAATCAATCTCTCCTTGCACAAACTGGCTCTACAGAGGCAAGATGTCCTCCTCATCATCATCCTCCGATTACTCACCCCTTTCACTGTGTACATCCCCCTCCTCACAGATTATTAATTCGTCCCCACTGGAATCCACCATCTCAGATCCCTGTATACTTTCTGGAGGCAATTGCTGCTGGTGAATGTCTCCACGGAGGAATTGATTATAATTCATTTTGATGAACATCATCTTCTCCACATTTTCTGGAAGTAACCTCGTACGCCGATTGCTGACAAGTTGAGCAGCTGCACTAAACACTCTTTCGGAGTACACACTGGAGGGAGGGCAGCTTAGGTAGAATAAAGCCAGTTTGTGCAAGGGCCTCCAAATTGCCTCTTTTTCCTGCCAGTATACGTACGGACTGTCTGACGTGCCTACTTGGATGCGGTCACTCATATAATCCTCCACCAGTCTTTCAATGGTGAGAGAATCATATGCAATGACAGTAGACGACATGTCAGTAATCGTTGGCAGGTCCTTCAGTCCAGACCAGATGTCAGCACTCGCTCCAGACTGCCCTGCATCACCGCCAGCGGGTGGGCTCGGAATTCTTAGCCTTTTCCTCGCACCCCCAGTTGCGGGAGAATGTGAAGGAGGAGATGTTGACGGGTCACGTTCCGCTTGACTTGACAATTTTCTCACCAGCAGGTCTTTGAACCTCTGCAGACTTGTGTCTGCCGGAAAGAGAGATACAACGTAGGTTTTAAATCTAGGATCGAGCACGGTGGCCAAAATGTAGTGCTCTGATTTAAACAGATTGACCACCCATGAATCCTGGTTAAGCGAATTAAGGGCTCCATCCAGAAGTCCCACATGCCTAGCGGAATCGCTCTGTTTTAGCTCCTCCTTCAATGTCTCCAGCTTCTTCTGCAAAAGCCTGATGAGGGGAATGACCTGACTCAGGCTGGCAGTGTCTGAACTGACTTCACGTGTGGCAAATTCAAAGGGTTGCAGAACCTTGCACAACGTTGAAATCATTCTCCACTGCGCTTGAGTCAGGTGCATTCCCCCTCCTTTGCCTATATCGTGGGCAGATGTATAGGCATGAATGGCCTTTTGCTGCTCCTCCATCCTCTGAAGCATATAGAGGGTTGAATTCCACCTCGTTACCACCTCTTGCTTCAGATGATGGCAGGGCAGGTTCAGGAATGTTTGGTGGTGCTCCAGTCTTCGGCCCGCGGTGGTGGAATGCCGAAAGTGGCCCGCAATTCTTCGGGCCACCGACAGCATCTCTTGCACGCCCCTGTCGTTTTTTAAATAATTCTGCACCACCAAATTCAATGTATGTGCAAAACATGGGACGTGCTGGAATTTGCCCAGATGTAATGCACGCACAATATTGCTGGCGTTGTCCGATGTCACAAATCCCCAGGAGAGTCCAATTGCGGTAAGCCATTCTGCGATGATGTTCCTCAGTTTCCGTAAGAGGTTGTCAGCTGTGTGCCTCTTATGGAAAGCGGTGATACAAAGCGTAGCCTGCCTAGGAACGACTTGGCGTTTGCGAGATGCTGCTACTGGTGCCGCCGCTGCTGTTCTTGCTGCGAGAGGCAATACATCTACCCAGTGGGCTGTCACAGTCATATAGTCCTGAGTCTGCCCTGCTCCACTTGTCCACATGTCCGTGGTTAAGTGGACATTGGGTACAACTGCATTTTTTAGGACACTGGTGACTCTTTTTCTGACGTCTGTGTACATTTTTGGTATCACCTGCCTAGAGAAATGGAACCTAGATGGTATTTGCTACCGGGGATACAGTACCTCAATCAAGTCTCTAGTTGCCTCTGAATTAACGGTGGATACCGGAACCACGTTTCTCACCGCCCAGGCTGCCAAGGCCTGAGTTATCCGCTTTGCAGCAGGATGACTGCTGTGATATTTCATCTTCCTCGCAAAGGACTGTTGGACAGTCAATTGCTTACTGGAAGTAGTACAAGTGGTCTTCCGACTTCCCCTCTGGGATGACGATCGACTCCCAGCAGCAACAACAGCAGCGCCAGCAGCAGTAGGCGTTACACTCAAGGATGCATCGGAGGAATCCCAGGCAGGAGAGGACTCGTCAGACTTGCCAGTGATATGCAAAAAAAATATATTTGTATCAATTGCTTGATACAAGTTCTGGCGCTATGATTGTGCTGGTTCTCTAAGCTGCTGTTAAGGTGAGAGACAGTCAATCTCTCATATACTGGAAATACAACGTGTAGAACATGAAAACAGCGCTAATAAAGAATCTAAAAAACAGGTGTTTCCTTAAAATAAATTACATACGTTTTAATATTATTCAACATATATATAAAAAAGAAAACTCTCACAGATATGAACCATAAATATATAGAGCCTCTATAGCCAGTCTCTGACCACCGACATTTTGATGTAAATATGCACACCTCTTGGTATTAGTAATGTCCCTGTGACCGGTCACAATATCAACAGGATCCTTAGTTTTAAATATGCAGATGTATCCAATCTTGTGGTATAGTTACCAAAATTGCAGTGGATTGGCCGAGTATCCCACCTAGCGAGGGTCCAGAGGCTGTCTCCGATCCGACGCAGATATTTGGTGGTTTTCCCTCTGTTAATTTTCCACGTCCATAGTTTGAAAATGTCCAAGATGGTAATAACTGCAATGGTATCCTGAAGGTGGCTTTAGGGTGTCTGGGTCAGGGCTGGTTCCCTTACGCGTTTCGCTGGCGTTTGGCAGCTTTATCAAAGGTGCTCTTACTGGGCTCATATGGCTCTTATATAAGAATAACAATTAACAACCTGGAAGCACCTGTTCCTATTTAATTAGGTTTATATACACAAAATCATATTAACTACGTTTCCGAGTGATTTGGCATTCATCTCTAAGTTTAATAACAAATCAGGAGAAATCAAACGGGCATTTAACCATAATTATACCATTCTTAAACAAGACCCTCTGTTAAAAAATGAACTTCCCGCTCAACCAAAAGTTATTTTTAAAAAGAATAGATCTCTTAAAACAATATTAGCACCTAGTATGCTGAAAAGTAAACGAAAATTGGCAGAGAAAACGCTAGAAGGAGATTGGCTGTCCACAAAGCCTAATGGATTTTATAAATGTGGCAAATCTCGATGTACAACATGTAAACATGTAATGAATCGAACAAAAACTGTGAATATAGATAGTGATGGGAACACATCTAATATAAAAAGCTTTATTAATTGTGATACAAGCTGGGTTATTTACTTATTGCAATGTGGATGCAACCTAAGATATATAGGTAGGACAACACGTAATTTGAAGACTAGATTCATGGAACATCGTCGCAATATTATTAACAAGAAGATGGACCATAGCGTACCAAGACACTTCCTGGACTGTCACCAGGGAGATCCGAGTACGCTAAAATTACTCGGTCTTGAACATATCACACAGACTGAAAGAGGTGGGGACAGATATAGTAAGTTATGTAAACAGGAGATATTTTGGACCTTTAAATTAAACTCACTCCATCCTCAGGGTCTGAACGAGGCTTTGGAGCTAAATTCAGTATTATGATCCAAGAATGACATGCCACGTTCTGTTTTCCCTTTCCCCAATCTTTCCCCCATCCCTTTCCCCTTCCCTCTCCTATTCCCCAAATAACAACCCCCCCCCCCCTCCCCCCCTCCCCTAGTCCCTCTCAATTTTTAAAAATGATTCAGGGAATATGGGCTTATGCGGTTCTTCCTACGCATCATCCCTCTTATATCAGATGTCCATAATGGTTATTCCATTTACATTTATTTTTATTTTTAATATACATCAGATATGTCCATATATATATGTGGGCATGTACTTACTTTTGATAATTGCTCAGTTTATAAATAGTTAGGATGGGTTTCTTTATCCCACTATGTCCTTTGGATCCCCTTATCCTAACTTTAATCCTAATTTTAATTTAATGTGTTTTATTTTATAAAAAAAAGTTGAAATCTAACCTATAGAGATATCCACTGCCGCACGGATATCTGGAATGAAAAGGGATATGTAGAATTGTATAGGAGTAGAAAAAATGGGTTTATTTTATATTTTTTTTTTTAGAAAGAGGTCCCTGTCCTTTTAAGAAAAGGTAAACAATATTATGTCACCTAGTACTGATCACGTGTTCGCACGGCTGCACTGTGAGGCACTCCTATACTGTGTAAGTAATTCAGCGGCGATCATATGATGGAATGTTATCATGTGACTTGGAGTTGAACATACGTCCTGCGCCGCCGCAGTGTAGGGTACCTTCACACTGTCCAGGAAACCCGACGATCACGTGATCGGGCCTCAGGATACATCATTATGACGGGCGGTCGAGCCACGGTCACATGACGATATGACGTGGCCGATCCGGAAGTCCTTATAAGGAAATAATACCGGACGTATGATGAGGGACCATCCGATTGAATACAATGATTGGGAGATAAAATCATGTGACCGGGGAATAGTGGGGGTGGTTACCATGGTTACTCAGTAGTTTATGTTGCTGACCAATAGGGATATACGACAAGGACAAACCCACATCACATGATAGAGGTCATGTGATCGGACCCATTCTGACACTTAACTAAAACAATGTTTTTAATACATTTATACATCTCGTTTTTTTATTTATTTATCTACATTAGAAGATGTCTGTCTTTCTGCTGCTATATATGTATAGTTAATATGATTTTGTGTATATAAACCTAATTAAATAGGAACAGGTGCTTCCAGGTTGTTAATTGTTATTCTTATATAAGAGCCATATGAGCCCAGTAAGAGCACCTTTGATAAAGCTGCCAAACGCCAGCGAAACGCGTAAGGGAACCAGCCCTGACCCAGACACCCTAAAGCCACCTTCAGGATACCATTGCAGTTATTACCATCTTGGACATTTTCAACCTATGGACGTGGAAAATTAACAGAGGGAAAACCACCAAACATCTGCGTCGGATCGGAGACAGCCTCTGGACCCTCGCTAGGTGGGATACCCGGCCAATCCACTGCAATTTTGGTAACTATAACACAAGATTGGATACATCTGCATATTTAAAACTAAGGATCCTGTTGATATTGTGACCGGTCACAGGGACATTACTAATACCAAGAGGTGTGCATATTTACATCAAAATGTCGGTGGTCAGAGACTGGCTATAGAGGCTCTATATATTTATGGTTCATATCTGTGAGAGTTTTCTTTTTTATATATATGTTGAATAATATTAAAACGTATGTAATTTATTTTAAGGAAACACCTGTTTTTTAGATTCTTTATTAGCGCTGTTTTCATGTTCTACACGTTGCATTGCCAGTGACATGGCCTGCAGGACTATTGGCTTTCCTGTGTAAGGTGGAAATTGACACTGAGGGAGTTGGTGGTGTGGTTTGCAGGAGCTTGGTTACAAGAGGAAGGGATTTAGTGGTCAGTGGACTGCTTCCGCTGTCATCCAAAGTTTTTGAACTTGTCACTGACTTATGATGAATGCGCTGCAGGTGACGTATAAGGGAGGATGTTCCGAGGTGGTTAACGTCCTTACCCCTACTTATTACAGCTTGACAAAGGCAACACACGGCTTGACACCTGTTGTCCGCATTTGTGTTGAAATAATTCCACACCGAAGAGCTGATTTTTTTTGTATTTTGACCAGGCATGTCAATGGCCATATTCGTCCCACGGACAACAGGTGTCTCCCCGGGTGCCTGACTTAAACAAACCACCTCACCATCAGAATCCTCCTTGTCAATTTCCTCCCCAGCGCCAGCAACACCCATATCCTCATCCTGGTGTACTTCAACAGTGACATCTTCAATTTGACTATCAGGAACTGGACTGCGGGTACTCCTGCCAGCACTTGCAGGGGGCGTGCAAATGGTGGAAGGCGCAAGCTCTTCCCGTCCAGTGTTGGGAAGGTCAGGCATCGCAACCGACACAATTGGACTCTCCTTGGGGATTTGTGATTTAGAAGAACGCACAGTTCTTTGCTGTGCTTTTGCAGCTTAAGTCTTTTCATTTTTCTAGCGAGAGGATGAGTGCTTCCATCCTCATGTGAATCTGAACCACTAGCCATGAACATAGGCCAGGGCCTCAGCCGTTCCTTGCCACTCCGTGTCGTAAATGGCATAGTGGCAAGTTTACGCTTCTCATCAGACGCTTTCAATTTTGATTTTTGGGTCATTTTACTGAACTTTTGTTTTTTGGATTTTACATGCTCTCTACTATGACATTGGGCATCGGCCTTGGTAGACAACGTTGATGGCATTTCATCGTCTCGGCCATGACTAGTGGCAGCAGCTTCAGCACGAGGTGGAAGTGGATCTTGATCTTTCCCTATTTTAACCTCCACATTTTTGTTCTCCATTTTTTTATGTGTGGAATTATATGCCAGTATCAATAGCAATGGCCTACTACTATATATACTGCGCACAACTGAAATGCACCACAGGTATGGATGGATAGTACACTTGACGACACAGAGGTAGGTAGAGCAGTGGCCTACTGTACCGTACTGCTATATATTATATATTGGTGGTCAGCAAACTGTGCAAAACTGAAATGCACCACAGGTATGGATGGATAGTATACTTGACGACACAGAGGTAGGTACAGCAGTGGCCTACTGTACCGTAATGCTATATATTATATACTGGTGGTCAGCAAACTGTGCAAAATAGAAATGCACCACAGGTATGGATGGATAGTATACTTGACGACACAGAGGTAGGTACAGCAGTGGGTCTACTGTACCGTAATGCTATATATTATATACTGGTGGTCAGCAAACTGTGCAAAACCGAAATGCACCACAGGTATGGATGGATAGTATACTTGACGACACAGAGGTAGGTACAGCAGTGGCCTACTGTACCATAATGCTATATATTATATACTGGTGGTCAGCAAACTGTGCAAAACTGAAATGCACCACAGGTATGGATGGATAGTATACTTGACGACACAGAGGTAGGTACAGCAGTGGCCTACTGTACCGTAATGCTATATATTATATACTGGTGGTCAGCAAACTGTGCAAAACTGAAATGCACCACAGGTATGGATGGATAGTATACTTGACGACACAGAGGTAGGTACAGCAGTGGCCTACTGTACCGTAATGCTATATATTATATACTGGTGGTCAGCAAACTGTGCAAAACTGAAATGCACCACAGGTATGGATGGATAGTATACTTGACGACACAGAGGTAGGTACAGCAGTGGCCTACTGTACCGTAATGCTATATATTATATACTGGTGGTCAGCAAACTGTGCAAAACTGAAATGCACCACAGGTATGGATGGATAGTATACTTGACGACACAGAGGTAGGTACAGCAGTGGCCTACTGTACCGTAATGCTATATATTATATACTGGTGGTCAGCAAACTGTGCAAAACTGAAATGCACCACAGGTATGGATGGATAGTATACTTGACGACACAGAGGTAGGTACAGCAGTGGCCTACTGTACCGTAATGCTATATAATATATACTGGTGGTCAGCAAACTGTGCAAAACTGAAATGCACCACAGGTATGGATGGATAGTATACTTGACGACACAGAGGTAGGTACAGCAGTGGCCTACTGTACCGTAATGCTATATATTATATACTGGTGGTCAGCAAACTGTGCAAAACTGAAATGCACCACAGGTATGGATGGATAGTATACTTGACGACACAGAGGTAGGTACAGCAGTGGCCTTCTGTACCGTACTCCTATATATTATATACTGGTGGTCAGCAAAATTATGCACTGTACTCCTACTATATACTACAATGCAGCACAGATATGGAGTGTTTTTCAGGCAGACAACGTATACTGGTGGTCACTGGTCAGCAAAACTCTGCACTGTACTCCTCCTATATAATACAGCTGCTCCCCAGTCCCAACAATTAAGCAGTTTGAGCACAGATATATGCAGCACACTGAGCACAGATATGGAGTGTTTTTCAGGCAGACAACGTATACTGGTGGTCACTGTCAGGAAAACTCTGCACTGTACTCCTCCTATATAATACAGCTGCTCCCCAGTCCCCACAATTAAGCAGTGTGAGCACAGATATATGCAGCACACTGAGCACAGATAAGGAGCGTTTTTTTCAGGCAGAGAACGGATAAAACTGGTGGTCACTGATCAGCAAAACTCTGCACTGTACTCCTCCTATATTAATAATACAGCTGCTCCCCAGTCCCCACAATTAAGATATAAGCAAGCACAAATGTTTGCATCAACAATGAATAAACGGAGAGGACGCCAGCCACGTCCTCTCCCTAACATTTCCAATGCACGAGTGAAAATGGCGGCGAGGCGCGGCTGCTTATATAGAATCCGAATCTCGCGAGAATCCGACAGCGGGATGATGACGTTCGGGCGCGCTCGGGTTAACCGAGCCATACGGGAGAATCTGAGTATGCCTCGGACCCGTGTAAAATGGGTGAAGTTCGGGGGGGTTCGGTTTCCGAGGAACCGAACCCGCTCATCACTAGTCCAAACTGCAGCCCTCCAGCTGTTGTGAAACTACATATCCCAGCATGCCCTGACACAGTTTTGCTGTAAGAGAATGCTAAATCTGTGTCAGGGCATGCTGGAATGTATAGTCTCTCAACAGCTGGAGGGCCACAGTTTGGACATGCCTGGTATAGGGGGTTGTAACATGTGCAGAGAGAGTTAGATTAGGTGGGTTATATTGTTTCTGTGCAGGGTAAATACTGGCTGCTTTATTTTTATACTGTAATTCTGATTTCAGTTTGAACACACCCCAACCAAATCTAACTTTCTCTGCACATGTTCCATCTGCCTCACCTATCAGTAGCCGGGGTATTTCAATAGAGGAGGGGACCCGCGTGCTGCCTCTGTTGAGTGCATGTGGGGTTACAGTAGATGCCTGACTGTGTTTGTCCCTGGCTTTTGCAATAGGCCTTTTAGTTCATGAAAGAGCAGCAACAGGACCACCCCTGGCAAATAAAGGCCATGGTCTGATCCTTTCCTTGCCACTGCATGTGGTGTATGCAGGGCTGCCACCAGAAATTGTGGGGTCCAGGACTGACAAAATAGGCAGCCCCCCCCCCCCCCCCCACCCTCCCAACACACTGCCTGCCGTAATGTGTAAAAAGGGGATGCTGTCTACCGTAATGTGAAAAATAAGATTTTACTCACCGGTAAATCTATTTCTCGTAGTCCGTAGTGGATGCTGGGAACTCCGAAAGGACCATGGGGAATAGCGGCTCCGCAGGAGACTGGGCACAACTAAAGAAAGCTTTTAGGTCACCTGGTGTGCACTGGCTCCTCCCACTATGACCCTCCTCCAAGCCTCAGTTAGGACACTGTGCCCGGACGAGCTGACATAACAAGGAAGGATTTTGAATCCCGGGTAAGACTCCTACCAGCCACACCAATCACACCGTATAACTCGTGATACTATATACCCAGTTTAACAGTATGAAAACAACTGAGCCTCTCAACAGATGGCTCAACAATAACCCTTTAGTTAACAATAACTATGTACAAGTATTGCAGACAATCCGCACTTGGGATGGGCGCCCAGCATCCACTACGGACTACGAGAAATAGATTTACCGGTGAGTAAAATCTTCTTTTCTCTGACGTCCTAGTGGATGCTGGGAACTCCGAAAGGACCATGGGGATTATACCAAAGCTCCCAAACGGGCGGGAGAGTGCGGATGACTCTGCAGCACCGAATGAGAGAACTCAAGGTCCTCCTCAGCCAGGGTATCAAATTTGTAGAATTTTGCAAACGTGTTTGCCCCTGACCAAGTAGCAGCTCGGCAAAGTTGTAAAGCCGAGACCCCTCAGGCAGCCGCCCAAGATGAGCCCACCTTCCTTGTGGAATGGGCTTTTACTGATTTAGGATGCGGCAGTCCAGCCGCAGAATGCGCCAGCTGAATTGTGCTGCAAATCCAGCGAGCAATAGTCTGCTTAGAAGCAGGAGCACCCAGTTTGTTGGGTGCATACAGGATAAATAGCGAGTCAGTTTTCCTGACTCTAGCCGTCCTGGAAACATAAATTTTCAAGGCCCTGACTACGTCCAGTAACTTGGAATCCTCCAAGTCCCTAGTAGCCGCAGGCACCACAATAGGTTGGTTCAAGTGAAAAGCTGATACCACCTTAGGGAGAAACTGGGGACGAGTCCTCAATTCCGCCCTATCCATATGGAAAATCAGATAAGGGCTTTTACATGACAAAGCTGCCAATTCTGACACACGCCAGGCTGAAGCCAAGGCCAATAACATGACCACTTTCCACGTGAGATATTTTAGATCCACGGTTTTAAGTGGCTCAAACCAATGTGATTTTAAGAAACTCAACACCACGTTGAGATCCCAAGGTGCCACTGGAGGCACAAACGGGGGCTGAATATGCAGCACTCCGTTCACAAACGTCTGAACTTCAGGTAGTGAAGCTAGTTCTTTCTGGAAGAAAATCGACAGAGCCGAGATCTGTACCTTAATGGAGCCTAATTTCAGGCCCATAGTCACTCCTGCTTGTAGGAAATGCAGAAATCGACCTAGTTGAAATTCCTCTGTTGGGGCCTTTTTGGCCTCACACCAAGCAACATATTTCCGCCATATGCGGTGATAATGCTTTGCAGTTACATCTTTCCTGGCTTTAATCAGCGTAGGAATGACTTCCTCCGGAATGCCCTTTTCCTTCAGGATCCGGCGTTCAACCGCCATGCCGTCAAACGCAGCCGCGGTAAGTCTTGGAACAGACAGGGCCCCTGCTGCAGCAGGTCCTGTCTGAGCGGCAGAGGCCATGGGTCCTCTGAGATCGTCTCTTGAAGTTCCGGGTACCACGCTCGTCTTGGCCAATCCGGAACCACGAGTATTGTTCTTACTCCTCGTTTTCTTATTATTCTCA
Source organism: Pseudophryne corroboree (assembly GCF_028390025.1). Taxonomy (NCBI): domain Eukaryota; kingdom Metazoa; phylum Chordata; class Amphibia; order Anura; family Myobatrachidae; genus Pseudophryne; species Pseudophryne corroboree. The sequence continues at coordinate 66,320,841 of NC_086447.1, forward strand.
GTACCCTTGGTATGAGAGGCAGAGGAGGGAACACATAAACTGACTGGTACACCCACGGTGTCACTAGAGCGTCCACAGCTATCGCCTGAGGGTCCCTTGACCTGGCGCAATATCTCTCTAGTTTTTTGTTTAGGCGGGACGCCATCATGTCCACCTGTGGCCGTTCCCATCGATTTACAATCAGCGTGAAGACTTCTGGATGAAGTCCCCACTCTCCCGGGTGGAGGTCGTGCCTGCTGAGAAAGTCTGCTTCCCAGTTGTCCACTCCCGGAATGAACACTGCTGACAGTGCTAGTACGTGATTTTCCGCCCATCGGAGAATCCTTGTGTCTTCTGCCATTGCCATCCTGCTTCTTGTGCCGCCCTGTCGATTTACATGGGCGACTGCCGGCTGGTGTAGAAGCAGGGATTTTGCCTGACTTAGGGCATTGTAAATGGCCCTTAGTTCCAGAATATTTATGTGTAGGGAAGTCTCCTGACTCGACCATAGTCCTTAAAAGTTTCTTCCCTGTGTGACTGCCCCCCAGCCTCGAAGGCTGGCATCCATGGTCACCAGGACCCAGTCCTGTATGCCGAATCTGCGGCCCTCTAGAAGATGAGCACTCTGCAGCCACCACAGCAGAGACACCCTGGTTCTTGGAGACAGGGTTATTAGGCGATGCATCTGAAGATGCGATCCGGACCATTGGTCCAACAGGTCCCACTGAAAGATTCTGGCATGGAACCTGCCGAAAGGAATTGCTTCGTAAGAAGCCACCATCTTTCCCAGGACCCGCGTGCAGTGATGCACCAATACCTGTTTTGGTTTCAGGAGGTCTCTAACTAGAGATGACAGCTCCTTGGCTTTCTCCTCCGGGAGAAACACTTTTTTCTGGACTGTATCCAGAATCATACCCAGGAACAGTAGACGTGTCGTCGGAACCAGCTGTGATTTTGGAATATTCAGAATCCAACCGTGCTGGTGTAGCACCTCCTGAGATAGTGCTACTCCCACCAACAACTGCTCCTTGGACCTCGCCTTTATTAGGAGATCATCCAAGTACGGGATAATTAAAACTCCCTTTCTTCGAAGGAGTATCATCATTTCCGCCATTACCTTGATAAACACCCTCGGTGCCGTGGAGAGTCCAAACGGCAGCGTCTGGAATTGGTAATGGCAATCCTGTACCACAAATCTGAGGTACTCCTGGTGAGGATAGTAAATGGGGACATGCAGGTAAGCATCCTTGATGTCCAGGGATACCATGTAATCCCCCTCGTCCAGGCTTGCAATAACCGCCCTGAGCGATTCCATCTTGAACTTGAATTTTTTTATGTATGTGTTCAAGGATTTCAAATTTAAAATGGGTCTCACCGAACCGTCCGGTTTCGGTACCACAAACAGTGTGGAATAGTAACCCCGTCCTTGTTGAAGTAGGGGCACCTTGATTATCACCTGCTGGGAGTACAGCTTGTGAATTGCCGCTAGCACAGCCTCCCTGTCTGAAGGAGTAATCGGCAAGGCAGATTTTAGGAACCGGTGGGGTGGAGACGCCTCGAATTCCAGTTTGTACCCTTGAGATACTATTTGCAGGATCCAGGGATCCACCTGTGAGCGAGCCCACTGATCGCTGAAATTTTTGAGGCGGCCCCCCACCGTACCTGGCTCCGCCTGTGGAGCCCCACCATCATGCGGCGGACTTGGAAGAAGCGGGGGAGGACTTTTGCTCCTGGGAACCTGCTGTTTGTTGCAGCCTTTTTCCCCTACCTCTGCCTCTGGACAGAAAGGACCCGCCTTTTCCACGCCTGTTTTTCTGAGTCCGAAAGGACTGTACCTGATAAAACGGCGCCTTTTTAGGCTGTGAGGGAACATGGGGTTAAAATTAGAGATGAGCGGATTCGGTTTTACTCGGTTTTACTCGGTTCTCAAAACCGAATCTTATTGGCTCACGGATGTCACGTGTTTTGGATAGCCAATAAGATTCGGTTTTGAGAACCGAGTAAAACCGAGTAAAACCGAATCCGCTCATCTCTAGTTAAAATGCTGACTTCCCAGCAGTTGCTGTGGAAACTAGGTCCGAGAGACCATCCCCAAATAACTCCTCACCCTTATAAGGCAAAACTTCCATGTGCCTTTTTGAATCTGCATCCCCTGTCCACTGGCGAGTCCATAAGCCTCTCCTAGCAGAAATGGACAATGCACTTATTTTAGATGCCAGCCGGCAGATCTCCCTCTGTGCATCTCTCATGTATAAGACTGAGTCTTTTATATGCTCTATGGTTAGCAGATAGTGTCCCTGTCTAGGGTGTCAATATTTTCTGACAGGGAATCTGACCACGCAGCGGCAGCACTGCACATCCATGCTGACGCAATAGCTGGTCTAAGTATAATGCCTGAGTGTGTATATACAGACTTCAGGATCGCCTCCTGCTTTCTATCAGCAGGTTCCTTGAGGGCGGCCGTATCCGGAGACGGTAGTGCCACCTTTTTAGACAAACGTGTGAGCGCTTTATCCACCCTAGGGGGTGTCTCCCAACGTGACCTATCCTCTGGCGGGAAAGGGAACGCCATTAGTAACTTCTTAGAGATTACCAATCTTTTATCAGGGAAAGCCCACGCTTCTTCACACACTTCATTTAATTCTTCTGATGGGGGAAAAACTACGGGTAGTTTTTTCTCCCCAAACATAATACCCTTTTTAGTGGTACCTGGGTTTATATCAGAAATTTGTAACACCTCTTTCATTGCTTCAATCATGCAACGAATGGCCTTAGTGGACATTAGACTAGACTCATCGTCGTCGACACTGGTGTCAGTATCCGTGTCGACATCCGCGTCTGCCATCTGAGGTAGCGGGCGTTTTAGAGCCCCCGATGGCCTTTGAGACGCCTGGACAGGCACGAGCTGAGAAGCCGGCTGTCCCGCATTTGGCATGTCGTCAAATTTTTTGTGTAAGGAGTCGACACGTGCACGCAATTCCTTCCATAAGTCCATTCACTCAGGTGTCTGCCCCACAGGGGGTGACATCCCTTCTATAGGCATCTGCTCCGCCTCCACATCATTATCCTCATCAAACATGTCGACACAGCCGTACCGACACACCGCACACACACAGGGAATGCTCTAACAGAGGACAGAACCCACAAAAGCCCTTTGGGGAGACAGAGTGAGAGTATGCCAGCACACACCAGAGCGCTATATAATGCAGGGACTAACTGAATTATGTCCCCTATAGCTGCTGTTATATATACTGCGCCTAAATTTAGTGCCCCCCCTCTCTTTTTTACCCTTTTCTGTAGTGTAGAGTAGACTGCAGGGGAGAGCCAGGGAGCTTCCTTCCAGCGGAGCTGTGAGGGAGAAATGGCGCCAGTGTGCTGAAGGAGATAGCTCCGCCCCTTTTTCGCGGACTTTTCTCCCGCTTTTTATGGATTCTGGCAGGGGTAATTATCACATATATAGCCTCTGGGGCTATATATTGTGGTATTTTTGCCAGCCAAGGTGTTTTTATTGCTGCTCAGGGCGCCCCCCCCCTAGCGCCCTGCACCCTCAGTGACCGGAGTGTGAAGTGTGTATGAGGAGCAATGGCGCACAGCTGCAGTACTGTGCGCTACCTTGGTGAAGACTGATGTCTTCTGCCGCCGATTTTCCGGACCTCTTCTTTCTTCTGGCTCTGTAAGGGGGACGGCGGCGCGGCTCCGGGACCGAACACCAAGGCCAGTTCCATGCGGTCGATCCCTCTGGAGCTAATGGTGTCCAGTAGCCTAAGAAGCCCAAGCTAGCTGCAAGCAGGTAGGTTCGCTTCTTCTCCCCTTAGTCCCTCGCTGCAGTGAGCCTGTTGCCAGCAGGTCTCACTGTAAAATAAAAAACCTAATTATATACTTTCTTTTTAGAAGCTCAGGAGAGCCCCTAGTGTGCATCCAACCTCGGCCGGGCACAAAATCTAACTGAGGCTTGGAGGAAGGTCATAGTGGGAGGAGCCAGTGCACACCAGGTGACCTAAAAGCTTTCTTTAGTTGTGCCCAGTCTCCTGCGGAGCCGCTATTCCCCATGGTCCTTTCGGAGTTCCCAGCATCCACTAGGACGTCAGAGAAAAAGAGGAATTTGTCCGCCGTAAGGTGTAAAAGGGTCTCTACCTGGTGTAGTGGTGTTACTGTGCGGCGTAATTTGAAGAATGGAGACTACTGTGCACCATTTTATGAATTGGTATTATTTTGTGGCCACACCCCTTCCCCACAAAGCCACGCCCCTATGCATTTTTGCACTCGCCTTCGGCACGCACTGCCCCTGTTTTGCATGCAGGGCTGGGGCTCCGATGCCGTTTCCTGCACACAGTGCTAAAATGTCTAGTTACGGCACTGTTGCTAGGTATCCATTTCTCTTGCCCTGAGCAGGTCCCCCTCACCAGATCCTCTCCAGGGGTGAGGGGGTGGACTTGGATGGGATGGGGGGGGGGGGGGGGCGGGGGCAAAGCATTTTGTCGCACGTGGGCCCACCGCTCGCTAGTTCCGCCACTGCCCCCAGTGCCAGATACAGAAATGCCCCCACAGTGCCAGATATGCCCCCTGTGCCATATATAACCCCAGTGCCAGATACAGAAATGCCCCCAGTGCCAGATACAGATATGCCCCCAGTGCCAGATATACCCCCAGTGCCAGATATAGAAAAGCCCCCACAGTGCCTGCCAGATATGCCCCCACTGCCAGATATGCCCCCAGTGCCAGATACAGAAATGCCCCCACAGTGCCAGATATGCCCCCAGTGCCATATATAACCCCAGTGCCAGATACAGAAATGCCCCCAGTGCCAGATACAGATTTGCCCCCAGTGCCAGATATACCCCCAGTGCCAGATATAGAAAAGCCCCCACAGTGCCTGCCAGATATGCCCCCACTGCCAGATATGCTCCCAGTGCCAGATACAGAAATGCCCCCCACAGTGCCAGATACAGAAATGCCCCCCAGTGCCAGATATGCCCCCAGTGCCAGATACAGATATGCCCCCAGTGCCAGATACAGATATGCCCCCAGTGCCAGATACAGATATGCCCCCACAGTGCCAGATATGCCCCCAGTGCCAGATGCAGATATGCCCTCAGTGCCAGATATGCCCCCAGTTCCAGATATGCCCCCAGTTCCAGATATGCCCCCACAGTGCCAGATACAGAAATGCCCCCCAGTGCCAGATATGCCCCCAGTGCCAGATACAGATTTGCCCCCAGTGCCAGATACAGAAATGCCCCCAGTGCCAGATACAGATATGCCCCCAGTGCCAAATCCAGATATGCCCCTAGTGCCAGATACAGATATGCCCCCAGTGCCAAATACAGAAATGCCCCCAGTGCCAGATATGCCCCCAGTGCCAGATATACCCCCAGTGCCAGATATGCCCCCAGTGCCAGGTACCCCTGTCCCCACAGTGCCAGATACAGAAATGCCCCCAGTGCCAGATATACCCCCAGTGCCAGATATGCCCCCAGTGCCAGATACAGAAATGCCCCCACAGTGCCAGATACAGAAATGCCCCCAGTGCCAGATACAGATATGCCCCCAATGCCAGATACAGATATGCCCCCAGTGCCAGATACAGAAATGCCCCCACAGTGCCAGATACAGAAATGCCCCCAGTGCCAGATACAGATATGCCCCCAGTGCCAGATACAGATATGCCCCCAGTGCCAGATATACCCCCAGTGCCAGATATAGAAAAGCCCCCACAGTGCCTGCCAGATATGCCCCCACTGCCAGATATGCCCCCAGTGCCAGATACAGAAATGCCCCCACAGTGCCAGATATGCCCCCAGTGCCATATATAACCCCAGTGCCAGATACAGAAATGCCCCCAGTGCCAGATACAGATTTGCCCCCAGTGCCAGATATACCCCCAGTGCCAGATATAGAAAAGCCCCCACAGTGCCTGCCAGATATGCCCCCACTGCCAGATATGCTCCCAGTGCCAGATACAGAAATGCCCCCACAGTGCCAGATACAGAAATGCCCCCCAGTGCCAGATATGCCCCCAGTGCCAGATACAGATATGCCCCTAGTGCCAGATACAGATATGCCCCCAGTGCCAAATACAGATATGCCCCCACAGTGCCAGATATGCCCCCAGTGCCAGATGCAGATATGCCCTCAGTGCCAGATATGCCCCCAGTTCCAGATATGCCCCCAGTTCCAGATATGCCCCCACAGTGCCAGATACAGAAATGCCCCCCAGTGCCAGATATGCCCCCAGTGCCAGATACAGATTTGCCCCCAGTGCCAGATACAGAAATGCCCCCAGTGCCAGATACAGATATGCCCCCAGTGCCAAATCCAGATATGCCCCTAGTGCCAGATACAGATATGCCCCCAGTGCCAAATACAGAAATGCCCCCAGTGCCAGATATGCCCCCAGTGCCAGATATACCCCCAGTGCCAGATATGCCCCCAGTGCCAGGTACCCCTGTCCCCACAGTGCCAGATACAGAAATGCCCCCAGTGCCAGATATACCCCCAGTGCCAGATATGCCCCCAGTGCCAGATACAGAAATGCCCCCACAGTGCCAGATACAGAAATGCCCCCAGTGCCAGATACAGATATGCCCCCAGTGCCAGATATACCCCCAGTGCCAGATATAGAAAAGCCCCCACAGTGCCTGCCAGATATGCCCCCACTGCCAGATATGCCCCCCAGTGCCAGATACAGAAATGCCCCCACAGTGCCAGATATGCCCCCAGTGCCATATATAACCCCAGTGCCAGATACAGAAATGCCCCCAGTGCCAGATACAGATATGCCCCCAGTGCCAGATATACCCCCAGTGCCAGATATAGAAAAGCCCCCACAGTGCCTGCCAGATATGCCCCCACTGCCAGATATGCCCCCAGTGCCAGATACAGAAATGCCCCCACAGTGCCAGATACAGAAATGCCCCCCAGTGCCAGATATGCCCCCAGTGCCAGATACAGATATGCCCCCAGTGCCAGATACAGATATGCCCCCAGTGCCAGATACAGATATGCCCCCAGTGCCAGATACAGATTTGCCCCCAGTGCCAGATACAGAAATGCCCCCAGTGCCAGATATGCCCCCAGTTCCAGATATGCCCCCAGTTCCAGATATGCCCCCAGTGCCAGATGCAGAAATGCCCTCAGTGCCAGATATGCCCCCAGTTCCAGATATGCCCCCAGTTCCAGATACAGAAATGACCCCAGTGCCAGGTATGCCCCCAGTGCTAGATACAGATTTGCCCCCAGTGCCAGATACAGAAATGACCCCAGTGCCAGGTATGCCCCCAGTGCCAGATACAGATTTGCCTCCAGTGCCAGATACAGAAATGCCCCCAGTGCCAGATACAGATATGCCCCCAGTGCCAAATCCAGATATGCCCCTAGTGCCAGATACAGATATGCCCCCAGTGCCAAATACAGAAATGCCCCCAGTGCCAGATATGCCCCCAGTGCCAGATATACCCCCAGTGCCAGATATGCCCCCAGTGCCAGGTACCCCTGTCCCCACAGTGCCAGATACAGAAATGCCCCCAGTGCCAGATATACCCCCAGTGCCAGATATGCCCCCAGTGCCAGATACAGAAATGCCCCCAGTGCCAGATACAGAAATGCCCCCACAGTGCCAGATACAGAAATGCCCCCAGTGCCAAATACAGATATGCCCCTAGTGCCAGATACAGATATGCCCCCAGTGCCAAATACAGAAATGCCCCCAGTGCCAGATATGCCCCCCAGTGCCAGATATACCCCCAGTGCCAGATATGCCCCCAGTGCCAAGTACCCCTGTCCCCACAGTGCCAGATACAGAAATGCCCCCAGTGCCAGATATACCCCCAGTGCCAGATACAGAAATGCCCCCACAGTGCCAGATAAAGAAATGCCCCCCAGTGCCAGATATGCCCCCAGTGCCAGATACAGATATGCTCCAGTGCCAGATACAGATATGCCCCCAGTGCCAGATACAGATATGCCCCCAGTGCCAGATACAGATTTGCCCCCAGTGCCAGATACAGAAATGCCCCCAGTGCCAGATACAGATATGCCCCCAGTGTCAAATACAGATTTGCCCCCAGTGCCAGATACAGAAATGCCCCCAGTGCCAGATACAGATATGCCCCCAGTGCCAAATCCAGATATGCCCCTAGTGCCAGATACAGATATGCCCCCAGTGCCAAATACAGAAATGCCCCCAGTGCCAGATATGCCCCCAGTGCCAGATATACCCCCAGTGCCAGATATGCCCCCAGTGCCAGGTACCCCTGTCCCCACAGTGCCAGATACAGAAATGCCCCCAGTGCCAGATATACCCCCAGTGCCAGATATGCCCCCAGTGCCAGATACAGAAATGCCCCCACAGTGCCAGATACAGAAATGCCCCAGTGCCAGATACAGATATGCCCCCAGTGCCAAATACAGATATGCCCCTAGTGCCAGATACAGATATGCCCCCAGTGCCAAATACAGAAATGCCCCCAGTGCCAGATATGCCCCCAGTGCCAGATATACCCCCAGTGCCAGATATGCCCCCAGTGCCAGGTACCCCTGTCCCCACAGTGCCAGATACAGAAATGCCCCCAGTGCCAGATATACCCCCAGTGCCAGATACAGAAATGCCCCCACAATGCCAGATACAGAAATGCCCCCCAGTGCCAGATATGCCCCCAGTGCCAGAAACAGATATGCTCCAGTGCCAGATACAGATATGCCCCCAGTGCCAGATACAGATATGCCCCCAGTGCCAGATACAGATTTGCCCCCAGTGCCAGATACAGAAATGCCCCCAGTGCCAGATACAGATATGCCCCCAGTGCCAAATACAGATTTGCCCCCAGTGCCAGATACAGAAATGCCCCCAGTGCCAAATACAGATTTGCCCCCAGTGCCAGATACAGATTTCCCCCCAGTGCCAGATACAGAAATGACCCCAGTGCCAGGTATGCCCCCAGTGCCAGATACAGATTTGCCCCCAGTGCCAGATACAGAAATGCCCCCAGTGCCAGATACAGATATGCCCCCAGTGCCAAATCCAGATATGCCCCTAGTGCCAGATACAGATATGCCCCCAGTGCCAAATACAGAAATGCCCCCAGTGCCAGATATGCCCCCAGTGCCAGATATACCCCCAGTGCCAGATATGCCCCCAGTGCCAGGTACCCCTGTCCCCACAGTGCCAGATACAGAAATGCCCCCAGTGCCAGATATACCCCCAGTGCCAGATATGCCCCCAGTGCCAGATACAGAAATGCCCCCAGTGCCAGATACAGAAATGCCCCCACAGTGCCAGATACAGAAATGCCCCCAGTGCCAAATACAGATATGCCCCTAGTGCCAGATACAGATATGCCCCCAGTGCCAAATACAGAAATGCCCCCAGTGCCAGATATGCCCCCCAGTGCCAGATATACCCCCAGTGCCAGATATGCCCCCAGTGCCAAGTACCCCTGTCCCCACAGTGCCAGATACAGAAATGCCCCCAGTGCCAGATATACCCCCAGTGCCAGATACAGAAATGCCCCCACAGTGCCAGATAAAGAAATGCCCCCCAGTGCCAGATATGCCCCCAGTGCCAGATACAGATATGCTCCAGTGCCAGATACAGATATGCCCCCAGTGCCAGATACAGATATGCCCCCAGTGCCAGATACAGATTTGCCCCCAGTGCCAGATACAGAAATGCCCCCAGTGCCAGATACAGATATGCCCCCAGTGTCAAATACAGATTTGCCCCCAGTGCCAGATACAGAAATGCCCCCAGTGCCAGATACAGATATGCCCCCAGTGCCAAATCCAGATATGCCCCTAGTGCCAGATACAGATATGCCCCCAGTGCCAAATACAGAAATGCCCCCAGTGCCAGATATGCCCCCAGTGCCAGATATACCCCCAGTGCCAGATATGCCCCCAGTGCCAGGTACCCCTGTCCCCACAGTGCCAGATACAGAAATGCCCCCAGTGCCAGATATACCCCCAGTGCCAGATATGCCCCCAGTGCCAGATACAGAAATGCCCCCACAGTGCCAGATACAGAAATGCCCCAGTGCCAGATACAGATATGCCCCCAGTGCCAAATACAGATATGCCCCTAGTGCCAGATACAGATATGCCCCCAGTGCCAAATACAGAAATGCCCCCAGTGCCAGATATGCCCCCAGTGCCAGATATACCCCCAGTGCCAGATATGCCCCCAGTGCCAGGTACCCCTGTCCCCACAGTGCCAGATACAGAAATGCCCCCAGTGCCAGATATACCCCCAGTGCCAGATACAGAAATGCCCCCACAATGCCAGATACAGAAATGCCCCCCAGAGCCAGATATGCCCCCAGTGCCAGAAACAGATATGCTCCAGTGCCAGATACAGATATGCCCCCAGTGCCAGATACAGATATGCCCCCAGTGCCAGATACAGATTTGCCCCCAGTGCCAGATACAGAAATGCCCCCAGTGCCAGATACAGATATGCCCCCAGTGCCAAATACAGATTTGCCCCCAGTGCCAGATACAGAAATGCCCCCAGTGCCAGATACAGATATGCCTCCAGTGCCAAATACAGAAATGCCCCCAGTGCCAGATATGCCCCCAGTGCCAGATATACCCCCAGTGCCAGATATGCCCCCAGTGCCAGGTACCCCTGTCCCCACAGTGCCAGATACAGAAATGCCCCCAGTGCCAGATATACCCCCAGTGCCAGATATGCCCCCAGTGCCAGATACAGAAATGCCCCCAGTGCCAGATACAGATATGCCCCCAGTGCCAAATACAGATTTGCCCCCAGTGCCAGATACAGAAATGCCTCCAGTGCCAGATACAGATATGCCCCCAGTGCCAAATACAGAAATGCCCCCAGTGCCAGATATGCCCCCAGTGCCAGATATACCCCCAGTGCCAGATATGCCCCCAGTGCCAGGTACCCCTGTCCCCACAGTGCTAGATACAGAAATGCCCCCAGTGCCAGATATACCCCCAGTGCCAGATATGCCCCCAGTGCCAGATACAGAAATGCCCCCACAGTGCCAGATACAGAAATGCCCCCAGTGCCAGATACAGATATGCCCCCAGTGCCAAATACAGATATGCCCCTAGTGCCAGATACAGATATGCCCCCAGTGCCAAATACAGAAATGCCTCCAGTGCCAGATATGCCCCCAGTGCCATATATACCCCCAGTGCCAGATATGCCCCCAGTGCCAGGTACCCCTGTCCCCACAGTGCCAGATACAGAAATGCCCCCAGTGCCAGATATACCCCCAGTGCCAGATATGCCCCCAGTGCCAGATACAGAAATGCCCCCACAGTGCCAGATACAGAAATGCCCCCAGTGCCAGATACAGATATGCCCCCAGTGCCAAATACAGATATGCCCCTAGTGCCAGATACAGATATGCCCCCAGTGCCAAATACAGAAATGCCCCAGTGCCAGATATGCCCCCAGTGCCAGAAATACCCCCAGTGCCAGATATGCCCCCAGTGCCAGGTACCCCTGTCCCCACAGTGCCAGATACAGAAATGCCCCCAGTGCCAGATATACCCCCAGTGCCAGATACAGAAATGCCCCCACAGTGCCAGATACAGAAATGCCCCCCAGTGCCAGATATGCCCCCAGTGCCAGATACTGATATGCTCCAGTGCCAGATACAGATATGCCCCCAGTGCCAGATACAGATATGCCCCCACAGTGCCTGCCAGATATGCCCCCAGTGCCAGATGCAGAAATGCCCCCAGTGCCAGATATGCCCCCAGTTCCAGATATGTCCCCAGTTCCAGATATGCCCCCCACAGTGCCAAGTACAGGAATGCCCCCCAGTGCCAGATATGCCCCCAGTGTCAAATACAGATATGTCCCCAGTGCCAGATACAGATATGCCCCCAGTGCCAGATACAGATATGCCCCCAGTGCCAGATACAGATATGCCCCCAGTGCCAAATTCAGATATGCCCCCAGTGCCAGATACAGATATGCCCCCAGTGCCAAATACAGAAATGCCCCCAGTGCCAGGTACCCCTGTCCCCACAGTGCCAGATACAGAAATGCCCCCAGTGCCAGATATACCCCCAGTGCCAGATATGCCCCCAGTGCCAGATACAGAAATGCCACCACAGTGCCAGATACAGAAATGCCCCCCAGTGCCAGATATGCCCCTAGTGCCAGATACAGATATGCTCCAGTGCCAGATACAGATATGCCCCCAATGCCAGATACAGATATGCCCCCACAGTGCCTGCCAGATATGCCCCCAGTGCCAGATGCAGAAATGCCCCCAGTGCCAGATATGCCCCCAGTTCCAGATATGCCCCCAGTTCCAGAAACAGAAATGCCCCCCAGTGCCAGATATGCCCCCACAGTGCCAGATACAGAAATGCCCCAGTGCCAGATATGCCCCCAGTGCCAGATATACCCCCAGTGCCAGATGCAGAAATGCCCTCAGTGCCAGATATGCCCCCAGTTCCAGATATGCCCCCACAGTGCCAGATACAGAAATGCCCCCCAGTGCCAGATATGCCCCCAGTACCAAATACAGATATGCCCCCAGTGCCAGATACAGAAATGCCCCCAGTGCCAGATACAGATATGCCCCCATTGCCAAATCCAGATATGCCCCTAGTGCCAGATACAGATATGCCCCCAGTGCCAAATAAAGAAATGCCCCCAGTGCCAGATATGCCCCCAGTGCCAGATATACCCCCAGTGCCAGATATGCCCCAGTGCCAGGTACCCCTGTCCCCACAGTGCCAGATACAGAAATGCCCCCAGTGCCAGATATACCCCCAGTGCCAGATATGCCCCCAGTGCCAGATACAGAAATGCCCCCACAGTGCCAGATACAGAAATGCCCCCAGTGCCAGATACAGATATGCCCCCAGTGCCAAATACAGATATGCCCCTAGTGCCAGATACAGATATGCCCCCAGTGCCAAATACAGAAATGCCCCCAGTGCCAGATATGCCCCCAGTGCCAGATATACCCCCAGTGCCAGATATGCCCCCAGTGCCAGGTACCCCTGTCCCCACAGTGCCAGATACAGAAACGCCCCCCAGTGCCAGATATGCCCCCAGTGCCAGATACAGATATGCTCCAGTGCCAGATACAGATATGCCCCCAGTGCCAGATACAGATATGCCCCCAGTGCCAGATACAGATATGCTCCAGTGCCAGATACAGAAATGCCCCCAGTGCCAGATATGCCCCCAGTTCCAGATATACCCCCCACAGTGCCAGATACAGAAATTCCCCCCAGTGCCAGATATGCCCCCAGTGCCAGATGCAGAAATGCCCCCAGTGCCAGAAATGCCCCCTGTTCCAGATATACCCCCCACAGTGCCAGATACAGAAATGCCCCCCAGTGCCAGATATGCCCCCAGTGCCAGATACAGATATGCCCCCAGTGCCAGATACAGATATGCCCCCAGTGCCAGATGCAGAAATGCCCCCAGTGCCAGATATGCCCCCAGTTCCAGATATACCCCCCACAGTGCCAGATACAGATATGCCCCCCCAGTGCCAGATATGCCCCCAGTGCCAAATACAGATATGTCCCCAGTGCCAGATACAGATATGCCCCCAGTGCCAGATACAGATATGCCCCCAGTGCCAAATACAGATATGCCCTCAGTGCCAGATACAGATATGCCCCTTGTGCCAAATACAGATATGCCCCCAGTGCCAGATACAGATATGCCCCCAGTGCCAAATACAGAATGCCCCCAGTGCCAGATATGCCCCCAGTGCCAGATATGCCCCCAGTGCCAGGTACCCCTGTCCCCACAGTGCCAGATACAGAAATGCCCCCAGTGCCAGATATACCCCCAGTGCCAGATATGCCCCCAGTGCCAGATACAGAAATGCCACCACAGTGCCAGATACAGAAATGCCCCCCAGTGCCAGATACAGATATGCCCCCAGTGCCAGATACAGATATGCCCCCAGTGCCAGATACACATATGTCCCCAATGCCAGATACAGATATGCCCCCACAGTGCCTGCCAGTTATGCCCCAAGTGCCAGATGCAGAAATGCCCCCAGTGCCAGATATGCCCCCAGTTCCAGATATGCCCCCAGTTCCAGATACAGAAATGCCCCCCAGTGCCAGATATGCCCCCAGTGCCAGATACAGAAATGCCCCCAGTGCCAAATACAGATATGCCCCCAGTGCCAGATATACCCCCAGTGCCAGATACAGAAATGCCCCCAGTGCCAGATACAGATATGCCCCCAGTGCCAGATATACCCCCAGTGCCAGATACAGAAATGCCCCCAGTGCCAGATACAGATATGCCCCCAGTGCCAAATACAGAATGCCCCCAGTGCCAGATATACCCCCAGTGCCAGATATGCCCCCAGTGCCAGGTACCCCTGTCCCCACAGTGCCAGATACAGAAATGCCCCCAGTGCCAGATATACCCCCAGTGCCAGATATGCCCCCAGTGCCAGATACAGAAATGCCCCCAGTGCCAGATACAGATATGCCCCCAGTGCCAAATACAGAATGCCCCCAGTGCCAGATATACCCCCAGTGCCAGATATGCCCCCAGTGCCAGGTACCCCTGTCCCCACAGTGCCAGATACAGAAATGCCCCCAGTGCCAGATATACCCCCAGTGCCAGATATGCCCCCAGTGCCAGATACAGAAATGCCCCCAGTGCCAGATACAGATATGCCCCCAGTGCCAGATATACCCCCAGTGCCAGATACAGAAATGCCCCCAGAGCCAGATACAGATATGCCCCCAGTGCCAGATATACCCTTAGTGCCAGATACAGAAATGCCCCCAGTGCCAGATACAGATATGCCCCCAGTGCCAAATACAGAATGCCCCCAGTGCCAGATATACCCCCAGTGCCAGATATGCCCCCAGTGCCAGGTACCCCTGTCCCCACAGTGCCAGATACAGAAATGCCCCCAGTGCCAGATATACCCCCAGTGCCAGATATGCCCCCAGTGCCAGATACAGAAATGCCCCCCAGTGCCAGATATGCCCCCAGTGCCAGATACAGATATGCCCCCAGTGCCAGATATGCCCCCAGTGCCAGATACAGATATGCCCCCAGTGCCAGATATGCCCCCAGTGCCAGATACAGATATGCCCCCAGTGCCAGATACAGATATGCCCCCAGTGCCAGATACAGATATGTCCCCAATGCCAGATACAGATATGCCCCCACAGTGCCTGCCAGATATGCCCCCAGTGCCAGATGCAGAAATGCCCCCAGTGCCAGATATGCCCCCAGTTCCAGATATGCCCCCAGTTCCAGATACAGAAATGCCCCCCAGTGCCAGATATGCCCCCAGTGCCAGATACAGAAATGCCCCCCAGTGCCAGATACAGATATGCCCCCAGTGCCAGATATACCCCCAGTGCCAGATACAGAAATGCCCCCGGTGCCAGATACAGATATGCCCCCAGTGCCAGATATACCCCCAGTGCCAGATACAGATATGCCCCTAGTGCCAGATACAGATATGCCCCCAGTGCCAAATACAGATATGCCCCCACAGTGCCAAATACAGATATGCCCCCAGTGCCAGATACAGATATGCCCCCAGTGCCAGATACAGATATGCCCCCAGTGCCAGATACAGATATGCCCCCCCAGTGCCAGATACAGATATGCCCCCAGTGCCAAATACAGATATGCCCCCACAGTGCCAGATACAGATATGCCCCCAGTGCCAGATACAGATATGCCCCCACAGTGCCAGATACAGATATGCCCCCAGTGCCAGATACAGATATGCCACCAGTGCCAGATACAGATATGCCACCAGTGCCAGATACAGGTATGCCCCTAGTGCCAGATACAGATATGCCCCCAGTGCCAGATACAGATATGCCCCCATTGCCAGATACAGATATACCCCCAGTGCCAGATATGCCCCCAGTGCCAGATATACCCCCAGTGCCAGATATGCCCCCAGTGCCAGATATGCCCCAGTGCCAGGTACACATGTCCTCACAGTGCCCCCCCCTACAGAGAATAATACCTTTTATATTATATTGCCAGCCCCGGGCGCCCTTCTCACAAACACACAAACACAGGCATACTTACTTTTCTGAATCCGTCCTGAGAGTCCTCTCTGCTCTCTCTCTCCCACGCTGTCTGCTGCTGGCCCCCGTCCTGTCCCTAGCTCTTCAGCACCGGTTGGTTCTATATCGGAGGGGCTGAAGGGACCTTGTGACGTATTGAGGGGAGGAGCTACGTTACCAGGGGGAGGAGCTACGGGCGAACAGGGTACCCGAAAAGTACCCCCGCGGGCTCGCTTCGCTCGCCACGCTTCGGGCACGGTGGCTCGTTTCGCTCACCACCTAATTACTAAAAGTAATAGTTGGTGGCGTGGATAGTAGAGGAACTATCCCACTGGCCTAGCTCCTCCCCCTTGCGGTGTAACTCCTCCCCCTTACGGAAAAGGCCCCTTAGCCCACTTGATTCTAGCATCTACCCTTCAGCACCGCGGATCATCTTCACCCGACGCAGCGTCACGTCATAACGTCATGCTGCGCTGCATCCGGATAAAAAAATACTTTATCAAATAGCAAGCTGCTGCTTGCTGATTATGTTTGGCGGCGGCGGCGGCGGTGGCGGTGGCGGAAGCGGGTGGGTGGGTTGGTCGGGCAGCTCGCGGTGATAGCTGGCCCGGCCCGCACTCAGCAGAAGGGGAGCGGTGGCGGCCGGCGGGATATGAAGGGCAGCCGCGTCAGTCTCACCAGTGGCGGCCGCCGCCGGGAATAGCCACGGCTGGCTGTTTGTGCAGCACGGGCCCTCCACTCTGTCAGAGTGGCCGGGCCCGGGACAACTGTACACAGGGCACCCCCTTGATGGCGGCCCTGCGTGTATGTCATGATGGCAATTCTATGTTTTTTGTGCAGTTTTCCCTTCATAGTTAGAGGTGATGTTTTCTTATAGAATGGGTAACAGTCTGTAGACTTGTAGTGCTCTTTCTTAAACTGCCACCACACCAAGTGAACGTACAATGGCCCTCATTCCGAGTTGATCGGTCGCAAGGCGAATTTAGCAGAGTTACACACGCTAAGCCGCCGCCTACTGGGAGTGAATCTTAGCTTCTTAAAATTGCGACCGATGTATGCGCAATATTGCGATTACTAACTACTTAGCAGTTTCAGAGTAGCTTCAGACTTACTCTGCCTGTGCGATCAGTTCAGTGCTTGTCGTTCCTGGTTGACGTCACAAACACACCCAGCGTTCGCCCAGGCACTCCCACCGTTTCTCCGGCCACTCCTGCGTTTTTTCCGGAAACGGTAGCGTTTTCAGCCACACGCCCCTGAAACGCCGTGTTTCCGCCCAGTAACACCCATTTCCTGTCAATCACATTACGATCGCCGGAGCGAAGAAAAAGCCGTGAGTAAAAATACTTTCTTCATAGTAAAGTTACTTGGCGCAGTCGCAGTGCGAACTTTGCGCATGCGTACTAAGCGGATTTTCACTGCGATGCGATGAAAAATACCGAGCGAACAACTCGGAATGAGGGCCAATGAGATAGGGAAATGAGGAACTGCTACCATGAAGTGTTATCATAAGACTGGATATTTTCTTTTTTAAACCAGCAAAATTTTTTATTTCTTCGACTTTTAGAATTTGTGGGTGCATCTGACAGGACCACAACACCCAGCAAGTACAGTATCGTACGCTGCCTCTCAAACACACCGTCTTTCCTTTAAATATCTAAATTGGATTAAAACTCTTTAGATTTATTTAGTCGGCTAAGCTTGCAATCACAGTCCTACTCGCAGCCCCTAATGAACGATAAGCAGTGTAGATAATAGAGGTAACCAATGTGAAAACTATTGTAAGTGCCTGTATTGCTGATTGCTTGCTAGTGTCTGACCGCCACAGACACACAGACTAATGGGCCCTACACATTGGCCGATCCGCCGCAGAGCGGATACGGCCGGCGGGCGACCAGGCGGTGGGGGGGCAGTGACGGGGGGAGTGAAGTTTCTTCACTCCCCCCGTCACACGGCTCTGTAGCAGTACAGGCAAATATGGACGAGATCGTCCATATTGGCCTGCATGCACAGCCAACGGGGCACCAGCGATGAACGAGCGCGGGGCCGCGCATCGTTCATCGCTGGTGCCTCCACACTCACAGATATGAACGGTATCTCATTCATTAATGAACAAGATCATTCATATCTTTCAGTAATGTCGGCCAGTGTGTAGGGCCTATAACTTTTCCACCCGTCCCACCTGTTCCAACTACCTACAACTCTCTTCTACTTAGATATAATTAGATTAAATAAAAAAATATTATAAGTATAGCACAGCTACAGCCCGCTACAACCTACAGCCGCAACCCTCTCCGGAATCAGTATGATTTACTGGCGTGCGGGATGCTGGCTGTCCATATCCCGACAGCGGCATCCTGCCCGCCAAAATGCCGGCAGTGGGGCGAACAAAACGAGTCCCCTTGTGGGCCTGCTGCACCCACCACAGGATCTAACCCCACTCTATGAGTGTCACAGACGGGTTTAGTATGAAATACCTACAATCAAAATCCCGACACGGTCAAAATATCAACATTTAAAGTGTCGACAGGTGAAAAAGTTGACACAAGTTTTTCATTGTTTTTTTGGTGTGGATGTCGACATATAAGTGTACCGTGTACCCACGCATGGCTCGGTGCGCTCGGCACACTATTATATCCCCCTTCCAGTTCCACTAGGATGGTAACATATGAACAAGTTGGTTTTAATGAAAAAAATAATGAAAATCTTATATCGACTTTTTGACCTGTTGACATTTTAAATGTCGGTATTTTGACCTTGTTGGTATTTTAAATGTCGGTATTTTGACCTTGTCAGTATGTTGACCGTCGGTCAATGGTTGTTGGTATTTTGACCATCGGGATTTTGATTGTAGGTACATTGGGGGTCATTCCGACCTGATCGTACGCTAGGTTTTTTCGCTGCAGTGCAATCAGGTCAGAACTGCGCATGCGTATGCACCGCAATTCGCAGGCGCGTCCTACGGGTACAAAGCGGATCGTTGCTGGACGATGGATTTAACAAAGAATCCATTCACACAGCCAATCGCAAGGAGAGTGACAGGAAGAAGACGTTTGTGGATGACAACTGACCGTTTTCTTGGAGTGTTTGGAAAAACGCAGGCGTGTCCAAGCGTTTGCAGGGCGGGTGTCTGACATCAATTCCGGACACGAACAGGCTGAAGTGATCACAGCGGCTGAGTAAGTTCTGGGCAACTCAGGAACTGCACAAAACTTTTTTGTACCGCTCGGCTGCACAAGCGTTCACACACTTGCAAAGCGAAAATACACTTCCCTATGGGCGGCGACTATCTAATCGCAGCGCTACAAAAAATAGCTAGCGAGCGATCAACTCGGAATGACCCCATTGACCGCATCCCATCGTGGACACCCACGAGTGGGAATTGTCCTGTTTTGCCGGGTTTCCGGCTGGCGGCATTGTCGCCGTTGGGATTTCGTCTGCAAATTGGATCCCCCCCTCTCCAGGCACTTTACTGTGTGAGATGGTGCCAGAGGCAGATCTACAGCAGAACTAATAAAGCTTAAGTCTCAGGGCCCCTAATCCCAGAGCTGCTCGGAGTTGTAGTCTAGCTCTGTGATTTGCGCTCTGTAAATAGCGTGAAACATGTGTCCGTTTTAAACTACAATTCCCATCAGCCTGCTCTTTGTGACATTCCCAGGAATGGCGGAGCCTGAGAGGGCCTGTCCTAGGGAGGAGGATGGGAGCAATGAAAAGTGAGAAGGAGCTTGGGGACAAGGAGACGACTAATAAGGTAATTTTGCTGGTGCTGAGTGGTGTGCGCTGTCCTTGTTAAGGCCGCACGGTCCTTTGGACTTTGTTGGATATTGCCCTATTGTTGCTGGTTGCAAAGGGGCCCCTATAATAGTTCAAGCTTCCAGGCCCCAAAAATGTAGGTCTGCCCCTAGATGGCGCCTTAAGTGATGCGGGAGGGACTTATATGCAATCCAAATCACGCAAGATCCGAGATTTCCAGGAAAATTACGTGTTGCCTTGTTTTGAGAACCGATATTGGTGGGAGAACCTGATCCAGTGCTTGGTTCTACTCGGAAACCCCAAGTTCGGTTCTATCAGAATCTACAGAATTCGAACCACTCATCTCATCTAAAAAAAACATACAATTGTTTTATGAAATGTTAAATTTAACAGAAAATTCTTATTTCCTTTCTAATAATTTCTTATAATATAACAAATAGAACCACAACCATTTTTTGGACCTCCGGTTCTGGAGGTGCTCAATGCGAGTAATAATTGGGGAAGTCCTAATCTGAATGTATAATAATATTATTGTAGGCGTAACAAGTTTTACAATGGGCAAAACTAACGTTTTTATCTTTACAACGATTGATCTGGCGGAAACGTCAGGTGCTGCACAAGAAGGAGAGACTATAAGCCTCACTGTGGGCTCCCAGACCAGGCAACACATTGGTTCCTGGTGCTGTCCTTGTTGCTGGGCTTTATTACACTAGTCATGTCTGTAAGGTCCTAGAGGTTCTCTCACAATCCATATACAGCAAACCAAAATGATAAACCACACACGTCCTCCATACATAGATACAGCATGTATAGCTAATCTTTATTATCACAGATTCTGCACACGCTCTGCTCACCGGAAACAATCAACATAATTTATATTTATATACATTTTTTTTATATTTTTATTTATTTTATACTATTTATTTCAATTATTTATTTATTTTATTTTTATTGATTCATTTATATTAATTGCAAAAAAAAAAAAAAAAACAACAGTTAAAATGATCTGTTCACAGAGGCAGGAACACACCTGTGTGTACTTAATATCTTAGTTAACGTTGCAATCATATTGCAAGTAGTGTACACATTGCAAGTACACAAAAGCCTTACAAAAATTTGGGATGGCAACGTAGAGTAATATGGGGGTCATTCCGAGTTGATCGCTCACTAGCAACTTTTTGCAGTGCTGCGATCAGGTTAAAACTCGGCAAAACTGCACATGCATATGCACCGCAATGCGCAGGCGCATCGTACGGGTACAAAGAGGATCGGTGTTGGACGATGGATTTAATGAAGAATCCATTCGCACAGCCGATCGCAAAGTGATTGACAGAAAGAGGGCGTTCATGGGTGTCAACTGACCATTTTCTGGGAGTGTTTGCAAAAATGCAGTCATGTCCAAGCGTTTGCAGGGTGGGTGTCTGACGTCTATTCCGGGACCAAAAGGACCGAAGTGATCACAGCGGCCGAGTAAGTCCAGAGCTACTCAGAAACTGCACAAACTGTTTTTTGTACCGCTTGGCTGCACATGCGATCGCACACTTGCAAAGCGAAAATACACTCCCCCATAGGCGGCGACTATCTGATCGCAGCGCTGCAAAAAGTTGCTAGCGAGCGATCAACTCAGAATGACCCTCATAGTATGTCCCTACACATGACGTCACTGATAACACAGAATGGGATGTAGACAAAGGGGGTCATTCAGACTCGGCCGCATAAGCGGCCTGCAGCGCAGTTTGCATCCACATACATTGCAGTCGCATCTGATTGTGATTGATAGCGGTGGGCATTTGCAGGGCAGCGACGTGACGTTTGGGGGTGGGGCGGGGCGAACGGGGACGGCAATAAAAAACATGGCAACAGACCGCCTGGCAGCACAGCCAGGGGTCAACCTTAGTACCGATGCATCCGCAATCTAATTGCGGATGCATCGGGAGGCGGCCTCACATATGCTGGTGTCAAAGTCAGAAAAATATCACGCTGCACATTGCCATATATGCACCTCATGCGTGTGCACGCTGCACGAGCATGAGCTCTCCCGTGCGTGCGTATACTCGCGGTCGCGTGCACTCGCGGGTGCGCGGTATGCGCATTTACGGTAGAGTTTGTGTGCGTCTAGCGGGCGATTCAATCATAACATAATTTAGTCATATAATGTATTTTGTAGATTATGGTCCCTTTGATAGAATCTGAAAGTTTAGTTAATATAGCATGTTCGGGGACAAAGAGATTCCTCTTTGTTTGATACGAAGGGTCAGACAGGGGTTACATAGTGGTGTTTAGTATCCATCGGAAGAGAATATAATTAGCAATATTCCGGTGTTGGTTTGAAGGGGATTACTCGCTCGTGCGTATAGTTATGGACATAAGAAGTTTATGGACATTTACTATATTTGCACTTTATTACCCATGCGGCGGGAAACCCAGTTTCCCTCCCACCTGAGCAGTTTGAAATAGTCACAGCCCACCTGTATGAACCGACCTATGACCTTTTGTTATAATGCAGAGACGAATTCCTGTGTCCAATGAACAATAAGAATGTAGGGACCATTGTACTGTACTGTGTGTAAGTGTATATAAAGACAAGCCGATCTGGGCCAGCTCTCTACTCTTCTCAACGGTTCTCATCACTGATAATCGGGAGCTGGATATCCAGAAAGGCGCTTGCGATTGTTCCCCTAGTGCGTAAGTTCTCTGCAACCATATTTATCTCCCATTTGTTGTAAGCCATTCTCTCTCTCCTTCCCCTTAAATGTAATTGTGTCTTTGTTGTATTTTAACGTGTAGTAACTCGGTTAGGTATTTTATGTTAGTTTTGTAGTGTATAACTTGTATTGTGTATTCTTTTGCGATTGAACGTTCATTCATTCCCTTAAAAGGTGTTAGACCTTTAGACCGGTATTTGAGTGTTTATTATATTGCAAAAGGGTTCTCAGAGCCTAAGAGTCGCTCATACAGCTTTTAAACTAACAAGGTTACACTGTGTTGCATTTACACCTTATCACTGCACAAAGGTTTACAATTTAAGTACATTGTTTATGGTATTGTTACAAAGGTTTAACTCTGTGAGCGTCAGCGCCGCTCGTGATCTCCTCGTGGTCTCGAGCGTCCGCTACGCTGATAGCGTATCATTACGGTAACCGGCAGCCTATAGCGTGCTTGCCTTTACGTTTTAAGCCGTGAGCGAACGTGCCGCTCGTGCGTCTCGTCCACGGCTAAGCGTTTGTTACGCTATGTGCGTACTCTTACGGTATTCCATACGCCAATTGCGTACTGTGTTCATTAACCTTTTAGTGTGTTTAATATAGGATATATATTAGGCTTTGTCAATTGGGGACTCGCCCGCTCTTCACATATCTGCACTAGGTAATTTCAGCAGACATTATCGGTCAGCAAAAGGCGGGAGGTAATATTCCTCGTAGTGCTGACCAGATAAGCGTCTGCTTCGCTTAGTAAGGAGTGCTGAAGGAATCCGGAACTGGAAGGTAGGAACAGTACGTTATTGTCTTTTAAAACCTGTTTTAGTTTCTGTTTTGCGAACGTACGCATAAGCACACACACCTGTATTTCGTGTTTAGCATTATTTGTCCGTACCTCATTCTCCTGATTGCCACACACTAGTGATAACGTGTTGAGACATTTGTTGTTATTAATAGTTAGAAGATGAATATTTAAGGGAATAATTGTAAAAGGCACGCACACAGTCTCGCCTAGAATACAAGGGAGATTTGAGTGGTGTTCAGTGAAGGATTACAGTTAAAGATCATTCACATTGATAAGCGTGTAGTGTGTCTGTGGACGTACTTGGTTTGCGTACACGTGTCCTTACAAGGGCAGGGCGTACGCAACGCAAGGGTCGACGCACGGAGCGTATATTACGCAACGGAGCGTACGGATACGCCCACATAATACAAACCGCACGATAGTATCGTTTTAATAGGCGATAAGGAAGTAACGTGAAAATAACGCAAATCTATCTCAAATCCAAAAGTTTAAAGTTAAAAGAAAAAGACTTTCTCTGTTGTAATTCTTCTGGGTTAGACTATTACTGAATGAAAGGAATTCTGTACAGAAATAAGAGTGTTCGAATGTAAGAGTGTGTATATATAAGATTTCTCTTTTATTACGGAAGTGGGAACCATAGGCCAGTAGAAAGAGGTACACCAGCGAGAGTGATAGCGTGGGGTGGCTTGGGAGGCGTCCCTTGTTAATCTCAACATATTTATGAGCAGTAGAGTCTGCTGTACATAACAGACCAGGAGGTCAAGGACCAGGAGGTTCAGGTACAGCAGACTAGAAGTAGAGAGCACAACCGAAGAGGGTTGGTGCGAGACCCATATAGGCCAAAGAAGCTCATTGCTGAAGGAATTCGCAGCCGAAATTTTCGATTCCACTGATCGTTCCGCACATAAGATTAGTTGCTTGTGTGCAGATACGATTGTACCGCATGTGATTGTGTGCATTAGCGTGTCTTGAATTCAGAAGAACGCTACTTGCACATTGTTAACGTGATTTGTGTAATTTTTTATTTTAAGGGAAGTAGCCTGATCACTCAGGGACATTCCAGCGACTGACACTTGCTGGGGAGGGTAAGACACTCCCACACGCCCGAGCAAGTAGACGTACTTAGGGGCCCTAGGTTGGGTACGGAACCTCTGGGAACTTTGGTCGCCGTATTGGCCAGCGTGGGCGGAGTTAAGTGGGCGGGCCTCGTTGCAAAACCCCCACCGCAGCCTTACCCCGGACATCTTGGTTTTTGTAAGGGTTGCCGAAGACCCTGATTTGAAGTCAGAGGTAGTGAAAGCAGCAATGGGGGCCATTTGTTCAGGTAAGGGGCGATCAACCGAGGTTCAGGTTGATTTGAAACCGATCAATCAGGTCGGCAAGGCCATGTGTGAGAAATCAGACCAGGATGGTCATCACACAGAAATGTTATGCAATGAATGGGAAAGGATGACTGTGCATGACGGGGAAAAGTTTCCCCGGGTAGGTAGTTTTAACCCAGAAGTATTACAGAATTTAAGGAGAAGAGTTTGCCTGATTAAATCTTCAAAAAGGCGTATTAGACATTATGATGATTTAAAATTGTGGCAACAGGAAAGTGAAATGCAAAGAAATTTAACTTACATATCTGACTCTCACCTTGGGAAGAGAGACATGGCAATGGAGAGGATTATGGCTGCGGAGAATGGCGCAATGGTGTACGATAAAAATGCACTTAGTAATTGTATTAAGAATGAAAGTAACAAATGTAATAATGTTTATAAAAATGAAAGTGTAAAAAATTACAAATATTAACCTGTGCAAGTCGCACCCCATGTCAAACTTCCCTCAGGACTACAAGCAAGAAAGTGAGCCCAGAACGATGTCGGCACCTTTTTCAGCAGCCACCACACAAGACATCCAGGTGGACGCGACCAATTCGGTAAAGGCAGTAATCGAACCCTCTAACGGAGGGTCAGGTGAGGTCGTGTCCACAGGTACGTACGGTGTTATATATCACGCACAAACAAATGTACCTCATATTGAAGAACCAACACAAGATGATGTCATTGAATTTAGTCCTGTCAGGGTGATCACAGTCCCCAATGGGAAGACTGACGCTCAGGGAACCATTCCCGTCAGGGACAGTGCAATGCGCCGTCCCTGGTCTCGGACAGAATTGAGGTCAATTATGTCTGAATTCCCTGATCCTAGGAAAGATCTAGATGCATGTCAGAGATTTATTAAAGAACTGGGAAACTCCACAGAACCCACCAACAAAGATTGGCGGACAGTGCTGAGGGCATGTTTTCCCTCCAGTGTTGACCCTGCGAAATTTATTGCTGATTGTAAATTAGACACAGAGATACCTTATACGGAGGAACACAATCAGGAATGTATTAAGCAGATCAACCGACAGTTAGAAATATATTTCCCAGCCATTGTCGAGTGGAACAAAATCTTCTCCATAAGACAAAACGAAGGGGAAAGTACTTCTAATTATTTCCACCGGGCACTGCAGGACAGGACTAGGTATACAGGTATAGAAAACATCGAAACAAGTGCACCGCACAGAGAAGTAGCAGTATCTGTGCTAATGGATGGTTTAAAGGAAGTGCTGAGAGCAAGGATACGGACCACCAATCCATACTGGGGAGATAAATCAGTAACTGCATTAAGGGACTCTGCCATTGGGCATGAGCAAAACATCATCAAGCACAGGGAAACAAAGAAGCCCCAGATCCCTGTGGGTAAGCCAAAGGTGAAAAGGTGTTACAACTGCTTAAGGGAAGGTCATGTTGCACGAGATTGTAGGTCTAAAAACACACACAAGGTATATACACCCCCTAGACAACAACATAACCATGGTATCCAAGGAGTCAGGGAAGTACAGGGAAAGCGGTTGATGGTGATGAGCATCCAAGCGTTTGAGGAGGCATCAAATCAACCAAGACCTCAGGTCACTGGCACTTGGAGGAAGCCCAGGGCTTGTTATCTTTGTAAAAGAGAAGGGCATTATGCCAGTAACTGTAACAGCCCACATAAAGTCAGACCCCCTAGACATGAAAATGAGCAAAGTTATGACACACCAAATTATAATCAGGGATCACATAGGAAGAATTTTGGGCCACATCCATGATATGTAGTCAGGAGAGGTGATAATTAGGACTGATGGTAAGCCCGAGGTAACAGTTAATAAATTGGGAGGTCATTCCCTGAAGACACAGGAATGACCGGGTAAAATTTGTAATGTATCTGTAAAATGTTTTTTTCTCTCCCCATCTCTGACGGTTATCGGTAGGACTCAAACATTACATAGCTACTTGGTCTTTGCAGAAGTCTACCAAACCCCAGCATGACCTACCCGCATCAATGTATCCTGGCCAGATACAAAGGGTGGAGTTTGGAAATTCTGGTGGGAGGGACTGCGCAAAGATACCATTGGACATGTAGATGTGACAGCCTGATGGTGAACGGAAGATCTGACAATGTTTTTTTCTCTCCTGAAAAATGTTTGAAAAATGTTTTTTTTTCTGTTGTTGTTTATTGTTGATTTATGTGATGCATATATATATGAACGGTTCTCTCTCTCTCTCGTTGTTTTTTTTATTTTTTTTCTCTCTCTTCTTTCCCATGTTCTCATAACGTTACAGATGGTATGTCACACATTAGTTGGACAAATGGTAATGCAAGATTTATTCTCCTTACAGAAAGAGCGCTGAGCTAGAAGAAATATTGTATCACCAGAATGATAAGAAGACTGAGAGACAGCATCCTTGAGATGACAGCAGAACAAGAAGAACAACAAGACTAGAGAACTAATTATCGTAACAAGTTTCTCTCCCCCTCAAACTGTTTTTCTGTACCCCCATTACAAATTTCTCCTTTTCTCCTCCTGTAAGATGGACCTGCCCCAAGAGACTGTGATATGGATTTTCCTGTTGACCATGATGTTGACCAGAGCAGTCTGTTTCGGTGAGAGTACCAGTGAGGTCGAGAAAGGATCCAGAAAGGTTCTGATGACAGAGACGGAGGCGTAAATTTCCAATAGAAACACAATCACCGAGCAAAGGCGAGTACCAGAAAACGATCTAGCAGCCATGTTATTCGTAAACATTGTAAAGGATTGTTAGCTAAAAAAAAAATTGCATCTGTAGGCATTGTGATAACTTAGTTGAGGATGGGTGCATCAAGAAATGTCAGTCCAGTTTTAATATCCACATGGACCGGCATCCATTGAGTGAGTATCACTCCTTAGTGGGTAAAGTGTTAAATCAGACAGATTGTTGGGTATGCTCTCAAGTACCTCAAGGCCATAGCAAATCAGGGTTAGTACCATTCCCTCTAACTATAGGGGAGGTACTTGAGCTAAGTGGTGGGAGGCCGGTGGACAGGAGGTTTAATATCTCCAGTCCTCCTAGTTTGAAGCTCCACCAATATCATGTGGATAGATCCCTAGTATGTTTTAACATTTCCAATCCCCGAAAACCGGGAAATTGGGAAGTGTCATGGAACAACCAAACCATGACCTTTTCATACAGAGTCGATAGAATGCCTACAGATACAGAACTTATACGCCACATAGCCGGTAGTGGAAAATATTTCCGAAATAGGTATACCTTAGGAAGTAGGATCATGAGAGTTGGAGAAGTATCACCAGGATACTGTGCACATATCGTACAAACAGATACGTGTACTAAACAGATGGGAGAATTAGGGTTAGGAGATTTCATATGGAAAATTTGTAATATGGTAATGTCCTATTCCGTCCCATATGTTCTCCCCGATGATGCATACTTCATATGCGGGAGGAAGGCGTATAAGTGGCTTGCCCCAAACTCAGAAGGGTTATGTTATATTGGAAAAGTACTGCCTGAGGTATTGACCGTATCCCACACTAAAATGAAGAATATTCACCGCAGTGCCCAAGCTCCTTATACTCACACTCATTACGAGCACGTCGTTAAACGGCACCTGATAGAAAGAACAGAGCATCCGGCCTCTGACCTGATCCATGAATCCACCGGG